>NW_028292570.1:2331328-2483828 GCF_029948245.1 Actinia tenebrosa
TGTGCCTCTCTTAACATGTCTTCTTTCTGCAATGCTTCGAGAAAAGTGATGTATATCTCTTCCACATACCCTATTGATAAAAGATAAACAATAACATGTATACAAGTATTTTTTGACTTTTTGTTAAATCAGATGTGCCGAAATAGCAATTCTTACCATAATCTGGTTTTATTCTCACATCTCTTACAGTAGCCTCCCCATTTTTAAACTTCGGATAAATAAATCTCACTTGGTCTGATCCATCTGGCTTCTTTTTTGTCTCTCTAATGATATTGTAGTTGAAGTGGCTTACAGCAAGTATTTGTCTTGGAAGGAAAGAAAACAAAGAGAATGATTATAACAAATTATTATTCTTATTATTCGAATATCTTAGTTTGATTTCATTTGTTTCTTTATTTTGCATATTGCAATTCAAGTTTTTGCAAGAATGCAAATATTTAGTCATGCATTTATGTCTTATTTCTTGATAGCTTTTATATGAGAATAATACTATGATTATAATATTAGAAAAATCTATATAGTAAACAAACGATAGTGCTACAGTTGGGGCATATAGTCCAATATGTGTGACATTTTTTTATTATCGATCGACGACTTACCTTTCGGCGATTTCTTTGAGAATTGTTGGCTTCAGCTGAACAAGTCGATGGAACTGGGTAAAGTTTTGGGTATGACACAATTCCGGTCTCATCCCTTACTAAGTGTGCCAGCTTTCTGTCGTCTTCTCCGAAAGAGTAACGCTGACTGTAGTCCTCTGGAGAAAAGTGCTCCGAGCATATTGCCGAAGTCGCCGTAGGCGTCCATTTTGCTCGTCTTTTCAACACAAAATCGACCCATCTTTTCCTTCTAGCCTTTGCTATTGGTCGGTCATCATTAAAATAAGGGATCGTATGAAGTTTTATGCCTTTCTTCGTTATATTTGAACACCCTCCAACCACGCACCTACTAGGCATATTTACAATACTTCGAAAGGCCGATCTAAACTGTGTCACCGAATTTACGTCACAGAAAAACTAGTGCCAGTCCATTAGCGTCTCCCAAAACACGGCCAACACGACTGGGCGTCGCCAGAAATCTAACTTTGAAGGCTGATTTCGAGGTGAAAAAAATTCGAAATCGAAAAATTTTTTTTGGAATATTTATTTATATCATCTAGAGATGCCAAAACCGTAAAAAAATTCTAGACCTGATATACACTTTAACGCTCTATTCATCATAATAGATAAACTCCAGACCATAATTCAATGACCGATATTTTTTCTATACTGAAATTTTAAGCTCTTTTTTAAATCAGCTTTACTACAACGTAATGATTGATTAGTATGCAGTATATTACACAATGAAATATTATAAGATTTTCGAGCGATTTCTTAAAAAATACCCTTGCTGAGGTACTTGACTCTCGAAATTCCACCCGGGCTGACGAACTCTTTTTAAATAGTAATATATGGCACTCTTCGAACCAATATGCATTTAAAGGCAAATTTAATAATATATATATGTGTAATTATTCTTTACATTTTAACCATCTATTCAAAATCTTTTTCCCTCCCCACTGACTTGGTAAGTAGTACTTTATTGTCTGATGTCATATAATGCTCTCAAAATGAAGTTAAGTAGCTACGATTAGTCTTGATAGTCAATTTTTTCAACATGTTTTTAGCAGTGTTTTCAAAGTGGAAATTAATTTTGTCTCGAATTCTCGTTTACAAAAACATTAGATGAGTACCAAATGGTATATGTTATCTTCATTGCTAAGAGTATTATCTAAGTAACAAAGCGGTTAGTGCTGCCTCTCAGTTTACTCTTAAATGTTCATTTATAGATTATTATATATATTGAAAGATGGATACGCGATCATCGCAAAGTGTGCCAATTACAAAACACAGTTCATATACTACTTTGTATTAAGAATTAGCAGATAAGATGAAATGTATCGATTAGTCTGGGTTCCAAAAATGTGTTTTTTAAAGCCTGTTTTTCTTGTTTCTTTCGTAAGAAATGTTTCAAAAAAAAAGTTTGAGAATTATCGTAATTAGTCAGATCCAAAAACATCTGACATTATTTTCTATATAATTTATTTTCTTGAAAAATATCAATTTGGCCTTGAATTGAAAACGATAACTTGGTATGTACCTGTGTTTCATTGATATAACGAGAAAATGGGAGAAAATTGGTAAGACAAATCTACACGAAAGAGGCGCGAAAGGGGCGAGTTTCTAAGCTAAGGTACCAATCGCCTTAAAAAGCTGAAATAGTTCAGCAAGGCTGAACTCATTTTCGGTAACCCAGGGGAAAAATTCTGTCGCTCGTTTCTCGTTATTCTATAGGCTATCAAGCCACCAGATAGCTTAAATGAACTATAAAATATAGAACTATTTTTAAAATGAGGATTGGAAAAGGGTTTTTTGAAGCATGTCAAGTGTGAATCGAGCATTCAGAGATATATAGTGTATTCTCTCGTGTATAAGGGTTTCTCAAGTCGTTTGCGTCATTGACCTCTACTACCACACTTTCTTTTGTTCACTTACTATTCTCATGAGGGAATACAAATTTGAATAAGAATTCGCGAAGCATCTTGATAGTGGGAGTCAAATAACGCCATCATGCAAACACCCCTACTCGTCCTATTATATTATATTTTATTTTGCCTTTTTGTACCCCATTAAACGAGGGATCTGAGGATATTGTAATTATAAATTACACAGTGACCATCAATGGATTGTACTTAAAGTGCCTTCAAACCTTTAAATGGTGTCAATTGATGGGTTGCAAGCATTCCCAAGAGAGTTAAAAGACAAAAACATGGCGGCCGCGATGACGTAACGTACAAACGAAGAATATCTTGAAACAGCTTGGGCTGACCTAAGTCCTCTTCTCTCGTCCCTAGTTCTTCTCTGCCATATAATTTAACACAGGGATCCAAGCAGAGAATATATGGGGTAGCCTGCGGCCGAGGAGGCTAGGATCGGAGATACCGAGACACCAGAGACGAGAGGCGAGAGGCATTGAGTGCGACACTTTACCGGGCTACGACCCTTGAGGCCCTATGCACTGAAAGCAGGGATGTTGAGTGCTCCACTACAAAAAACATCTATACGCGCTCCATCGATTAACCATCTACGCCATTCATCGATAACGTGAATTATTTTATTTATTGAAATAAAATCTAACAATTCATCATTTATGATGCTTGACAAATATATTTCACAATATTATCTTGCTTTTGAAGCAAAATTAACGAGGTTAAAAAATCTAATAAGATTCATTTGTAGGACTTTACATATTTGGCAACAAAATTTATATTTTATTTATATTTGTATCGATATCTTATCAATATCTGTATCTTTATCATGGAGATTATTTTTATGTCACATTATCGGTCTTTTAAACAGCCAATCACACGGGCTGCGTTGCAGATGCTTTCAACAGCCCCTTGTACTACGGCCGCTTGATTGCCTTGCTTGGTGTCTGTCATTCGTACCTGTAATTAAGAGGCGCCAGACTGACGATATTAGTAATGTTTTCTCTATGTAAAAACATAAGACAAAACAGAAGGGCCGCGCCTTTTAAGACGGGATTCAAGATTCAAAGATTCAGTTTGATTCGTTTTTCCTTTCTTCCGGGGTTTTTTTTTTTTTTTTTTTTTTTTTTTTCCTTCTTTTTTCTTTCCACTCTTATTCAGTATTCAGTTAAGGGAGCATTTTTGATAAACTAAACATCAATAAAAACGTGAGAGAAAAGACTGTCTTTCCTTACAAAATTTAATCAAAACGCCGGTGTCATACATGTCATACAGCCGTGATTTTTTAAAATCTAGGGTAAGACATAAAATCTTTGGGGAAGTTATTTTCGAGGAACCCAAAATTAATATCGTAAAAAAAAGTTGTGAGAAAACTTAGCAAACCATAGCAGCTAGAAAGAAGTATATTTTTTGTTAATCGGGGTAAGACAATAATTTGAGAAGGTTGTTAATTTAAGAATTGTCGTTTTTCAGGCTGTGTTTGAGGCACATGAAGTGTTTCACTGATTATTCTCACCTTGGAAAAAAGGTCTTTCAGGTCCATCGGTTTTCTGTTAATAAATCTTTTGCCGCCAAATTGTCCAAGATATCCTTCTACACGAGGCTGCATAACCAAAAGCGCAGAAACTAAGACCAAAGCCCAGGTTAAAACTGGAAGCCGTTGCTTTGCAGTCATCTTACTGAACGATAGTTTAGGGACTGCACTTCGCTTCTTGATCTTCAAACTCAACTGAATTTAACGCTTACTTGATGGTCCATCTTAAGTAGTTCTCTTCAAAACAGGGAAACAAGTGTGCATTGAAGTTATCAATTGTTACGGAAACCGCTTTACAAATCCTTGAAGTTTATATAAAAAGTTTGGCGTTTCTTTAATTAAATTGTAGCTGTTACCGGTTGTTTTGTCATCGAAAACCCAAGCATAAAAGATCCGTGTGTTGGTGGGGCGGAAAAAATAGTTCAATTGAAGGACGATTCAGTGCTTGCGACCACCTGCGAGATTCTAACAAAAACCGATGTTGAAGTAAATCTTGAAATCTGTCGAAATCGAGTGCATTAGTACTGAGCTCTTCACCATTTAACACGCTGTACTAAGAAATATCACATATGCTGAGGGATGAGCGCTGAGGCCATTTCCTTCTTTTGTTAGGTTTTTTTTTTTTAATTATTATTATTATTTTTAAATGATATACTTATTACGCCCTCGGAAACTTTGGGAAATTGTTACCAAGTGTTCAAGGTTTGTTCAATTTGATTAATTAGCTTGTCAGGTACTTTGATCTGTTCCGAGGAAACGCTAACTGGTTAAACAAACCAAAGAACTAAAAATGAAAGCTGTTTTCCGGTGTTCATGAAGTAAGGCACAAGCATTATCACTGTAAGACTTCGTCGAAGACAAACTCTTTAAAGCATTTTTCCACAATAAAGCCTATGCCTTCTGTCTTTATTCCATTTTTTTCATACCCGCACGTGCCTCTCACCTCTGGGATCTCGGGTTGCTTCGATTCCTGGACTCGGTATCACACGCGAGTAGAGTTTTTTTCGTCTCTCCCTGGATTCTATATAAATTTTTTTCTCCGAGTTAATCTCCCATTTTCCTCCCTCCGCAAAACCTAACAAACTAAATAGGACGTTTGCACGGTGGAGTCATTGACCTCTACTACCAGACTCCCTTGCACACTTTCTTTTGTTCAGTTAATTAGCACTAATTGTCTCATGAGGAAATAGAAAAAAATATATTCGCGAAGCATCTTGGTGGTGGGAGTCAAAAGACGCTATCATGCAAACGTCCTTTTCCATTTTAATCTGTATGTTAGCTGTGCCCTGACTTTGATCAGCCAAGAAATTGCTTCAGGCATCGATCTGCGAGATCAGTGGCCGTGCCCCGAAGTTTAATCAGTTCCAGATCTTCCAGAGGTTGTATCAGGGCTTGATCTGTGAGTTAAATAACTTAGCCCTGACTTTAAACATAAATCAATTTGAAGAATACAGAAATTTATTTTTTTCTTAAATCCTTTCCTTTAAAATTCCGGCTTTATACATCTGATTATCTATTCAGTCAATTAAATTTTATCTTTTACATTCGCTGTGCCACAGGCAATGCAAGGGTCTTATCTTTGAAAGGTATTTTGTGGGGGTGTTCTCGTTAATAACCGATCGAATGAATTCACTTTTCTGAGCCCTTAGTTAAACATACCAAGGCCAATTTGCACTGTTCTGTATAATGATACTTCGTACTAAAAGTTTTCTGACCTATAAATTTCAATGATAGAAAAATATAAAATAAGAAATAAATATAAAATAAGAAATATATTTCAAATTTTCTTCGCTTTTATATAGGGTTCCTCAACTTTTTATTCGTTAATCCTACAGATATAATATTTTGTTTTCAATAGGGTTCGAACAAGTTGAACAATTTGAACAAGCTCAGTTTTAAAATCATTGTGACTTAAATCCAGAAAGGCGACAGCTATCAATCTTCCTGGCTGCCCATGAAACCCGTCCAAAAGAAAATTCGCATTTTCAAAACTATTACTCATATCATGGGTAATGAAAAAATTGGCGATGGTTCTGAATAACGTTGAAACATGTGCAAGTGCGTCGTTCACAGCTATCAATAATGTTGTCCCAGGCATCCTTTATTGCACTTTGCCGTATATTTACATGTTTCTCGATCTTATTCTGTTGACCTGAAGATGTTATCGTAGTGATGACAACGAGGCGTAGACTTGTTTCGTTGGCCTTTTTATTTAGTTACTTTGATTAAAATTTCAGATTGGCTTTTTATTGAATTACTTATAAACATGAGAGAGGGTTAGTATGAGGTGTATAGGCACTGAGGGTGGTCGTTACTAGGGATTCTTTTACTTCCTCAGTGTTTTCTTTTTACGTCACTCCGATCGATATTGGTGCGGATGAAGTGTGGAGAGACCATTTAAATTGGTCATCTGATCCACTCGAAAGTCTAACCATTTGTAGATGTAATTACAAAAGCAGCACTTTCTCCTCAGTCATTTTAAGACCCTGAGTGTCATTTCGGTCGGGACTCGAACCGGGACCTCCCGCACAACAATACAATGCTCAACCATCTCAGCCAACAGGTTGAATATGATTATTTGAGAGTTTTGGGGCTAACGTTCCCACAATATTCATGAACGGAACTCCAATAAATTCAGACATTGAGCCATTTAATCGCATAGGGGCTTTTTTTTTTTTTTTTTTTTTTTTCCACCGATGGTACAAAATATAATTTATTAGACTAATACATAAGATTGAATCCTAAATATATTGGAAATAGTTTCAATAAGATAAATGTATCATGACGTCATCAACATTGAAACATTATAGTGATAATAAAGATTGAGAAATGGAATGAGGGATTGAAGTATTTTGAATGTTATTTACTCCTCTAGATACGCCATATCTCCTCTATTAACTATGGATACGCCAATGCGCGTCCGCAAAGGTGTGTCTTAGAAACCCACCCCCCCCCCAATTTTTTTCTAAATTTCTTTCGGCCTTAAAGTTATGCCTTCCACTATCCACTTTGTATCTTACCGAGTCCGCTGAAAAAGTGCGTGAGGACTGGGGAGGAGAAATGTAATAACCGATAAGAACTGGGAACTATTAAGGACTGGAACCCAGAATTGCTTACTATCAATAACGTGACTTTTTGGAGTTGACTGGTGGGCAAACAAGCGGTTGACTGAGGAGCAACTAGCGGATGCTAAGTCCAAATATATCAAAATAAGTCCTCAAACTATTGTATTTGACTATTTTCACGACATGAAAGCAAAAAACAAGAGATCAAAACAACCTCCAAGATTCTACAAGCCATCAAAAAAGAGCTATTACCGGAATTAAGTGACGTCTATTGGTAGCAACCTATAAAACTAAATGAGGAGATGTAAGGAGAATTCAGTAAGCAATCAAAGACAAACCAAGATCAAACATTCTTTTAAAATTTAATGCCTAAGTTTTTTTCAGAGGAATACATTTTGAACATCGCTTGAATATTGCTGCTATATCCATATCTAAATCAAAATTATTGAAATTACTCTTTTTTAGTTTAATTCTTTGTGAGATAACACATTCGAGGTACTGGACACTGATAAGACAATGGATTTTGGTAGTTGTTCAATGGTAGTTGTTCATCGTTGAGATCTCTTTGAAGTAGCGTCATTTATATAGGTTGGACTGCATCCCGCTTGCTCAGCAAGCTGACACACCGCTTCTCTCAGTCTGTAAGTCTCCTGGAAGTCTAGTCCTCGCAGCTAAAAAAAAAAAAATTTTTAAATGTCAGTAAATTCACACAGTATCTTTTTTAAATAGTACAAGGATTACGAGACGAATTTCTTCTTTTTTCCTCCTCAGGGACCAGTAAACAAAATATGATCAATGGGGCATAGCAACGGTAACTAAGAGGAGTCGGAATCACGGAACCATCAAGCTGGTGTATCTATAGACTTCGAAAAAACTTGCGCAATTAGAGACAGCTATCCATCCCACTCGTTTTAGGAGATCCGCTCTAGCGATATCGATAGACTTTACCGTAAATAAGACAGAACCCTTTCAATGTTCTGGCATGCTACACCTTTCAATGTCAATGGCCCGCTATAAAGATCTTTTTTTACAATACAATAAAAAGTATTATACGGCTAATACCGAAGTAGGAGGGTCACAAACTTTCATTCAGTATCTCAAGAAAATCTTTGTAAAGGTTTTTGGTGTATCCTTGACATGTATATAGGATATCTTGTCAAAAATACCACGTGACAACTGTCAGTTATATATCCTACATAATGGCCAGTCCCATACTGTCTCGTTAGTTTCCTCTTGATATTAATGTTTTTCGCCAACTCCTTTGAACTTCCAATACCTTATCTTATTGTCAAGTTACCGCTTGGAAAATGGGTTCTAAAAATGAACCGAATCAGTTTTCCATGTCAAAAGAGCCTCGAAATCATCTTGAAGATTTTCGAGAATTAAGTACGAATTTCTTCCCAAAGACTGTACAATGCACTGGAACTGTTCGTATTTACTATTAGTTTGCAAAGGAAAAAGCATCAGTAGTCGAAGAATTAATCTGGGACAAGAAAAAAAACATTGCGTATTCAAAATTTACAGTTTTACTTGATAAACCAACTCTAATTCCTGTTCCATTAGCTGAAGAGACAGTTTGAGGTGACAGCTTGCACTGATGTTTATTTTGACCATCCCTATAAACTCAAGTTTAAAAAAATGCTTACAACCGAACAGAACATTCCATATAGCAAGAGGACATTAGGACATTGCCTTCAGCTTACTGTTGAGAATTCTTCAAAAAAAAAACCAGTGATATTTAATTTGCTTCAACCTGCCTTTGCTTCCATTTCACACAAACGACATACTTTTTCAGTCGTTCTTTTATCAGTTAATGTTAATCTTTTCTAGGCTTAAACGCAAAGATCTTACCTTATGTCCTGCCACTTCTCGTTTCCCAGTCTGGACCTGACTTAAATAGGCGTGAGTATGAGGTAGAACAGCCAAGCATACCAATAAAACTAGAACAATCCAAGCTCTTTCCATTTTGAACTGCACTAAGACGATCTTACTTGAGCGAGTTCCAAGTCTGTAATGAGTGAAAATTGTCATACAAAGGTCTGTTTTATAAGGACTGATGTCCTTATGTTTCCGCGTGAGTGTCAATCACGTTTTGACGGTATGTCTCACTGCTGCGCGCGGAATAGTTCTGGGGGAAGTTTACTTTGAGATAACGAACAAACACATCCTCCTTGTCTTTAAGCTATTTGAGGGTTCTTATTGTTAGAGTATTTGATCGTTCACTAAACAGCTGCCCCAATTATTTCTCAATTGACACGGTTTTCTTTGTTATTCACAAGGCTTTATTTTTGTTATAACCCTCATTATAAATGCGAGGTCAATATATAGTTATTAACCCGGTTAATAACTATATATAGACCGTTCGCAATTATAATGAGCAACATTTGATAGAAAACCTTCTCAATTGATAAATAAAATACTTAATTACCTCGAACGTCGGCAATGTAAGAGTTAATTACCGAGAACGGAGGCAATAAGCCATATACATCCGGGGGCCGCAGGCCCGAGGGATGTATAGGCTTATTGCCGACGTTCGAGGTAATTAAGTATTTTATCTATCAATTGAGAAGGTTTTCTATCAAATGTTGCTCATTATAAATGCGAACGGTCTATATATAGTTATAAACCAGGTTAATAACTATATATTGACCTCGCATTTATAATGAGGGCTATAACAAAAATAAAGCCTTGTGAATAACAAAGAAAACCGTGTCAATTGAGAAATAAAAGCCTATACATCCCTCTGGCCTACGGCCCTCGGGATGTATATGGCTTATTGCCTCCGTTCTCGGTAATAACTCTTACTTATTGCGAAAATCCATTAGACAGCCCTGCGCGCGGAATAGTTCTGGGGGAAGTTTACTTTGAGATAACGAACAAACACATCCTCCTTGTCTCTAAGTTATTTGAGGGTTCTTATTGTTAGAGTATTTGATCGGTCACTAAACAGCTGCCCCAATTATTGCGAAAATCCATTAGACAGCCCTTCAGCTTGCAACGGTCTTTGTGTTCTAATGATGACACGGTTTAGACATTAGTAAGGAGCGACTAAGAACACCGTATTTCAGTTGAACCGTCGCTAATCATTCGAGTAAAATGAACTTTGTTACAAATGACTCCCTTAAGTAGGCCATCTTTAATCTTCAAATAGCTTGATGTTGCTTAACACTTGAAATTAATTGGCCTTTTGATCGATTTATTTTCTTGATGTTGATTATTGGATAGACATAGAGATCGAAAAGGCATGTTATTGACTTTGATTGTTATTGCAATAAGTCTTATATTTGCCTAGCTTTGGGTTGAAAGGCAGAGAAAACACTGACAGAGAAAACGAATAAAAAGTTTCTCGTCTTCAAAAGCATGAAATAACATTTAAATGTATTTGTCAAAAGTTTAATGAACTTAGTATGAGATTGACAGTTTGGAAATTTTCTCAAATTGAGCACAAAATTTACAGATTATGAGTAGAGTCGAAGTCAAGTGACCACAAAAATGATTTTGGAAAATCTTTGCCGGGGAAAATTAATATCGCTTCATCTAAAACTGCAAATAATGATAAAAAATAAAAAATTCTCACATAGTGGTGGGTTAAGAGCAAGGAGAAGCGGAAATATGTTATGGGATAAAATGGAAATTGTGTAAAGACGTCCTGATATAGAGTGCAAACAATAATATCCGTGAACTAATATTCACGGATATATTGTTTGCATTCTAGAATTTTTAAAGAAAATGTTGAGATGAAAATAAACAATAGAGATTGTACTAAATGGGGATGAGCAAAGTAAAGAAAATAATAATAAAATGTTAATAAGAGAAAAGTGAAAAGAGGTAGTAACTGGTTCAAAGGAAACAGATAGGTGTAAAGAGAAAAAAAGAAAAGCGAGAAAGGAATGAAGCAAACACTAAATAAAAAGAACTTACGAAACGAAAATAAAACTTGGATGAAAAAAAAAAATAGAAAAAAAGAAACTGAACGAAAGAACAAACGAACATACGAACATACGAAAAGAAGCAACGAATAAGAGAAAGAAAGCAATTGGAAACCTCATTAATTTGTGCCTAAATGCCATGTGAAGGACATATGTGTTAAATATCAGTAAGAGTGCTCCTTATAGTGTTCTTGAACACTGAGATTGCTTGTCTAAATATGTGAAATGTTTAGATTTTAATGCATTCATATATTCTTGCGCGCGGTGACTATTTGTTTGTTCAAATGACAGTCAAGCATTTTATCTTGTGCCATAATACCAAGATACTATTATTCATAGGAAATATAAAAATAGTATCGATACTGAGATATAGATTCACCTTGCTCAAATCACTTCGCCTGGCTTCCTCAAGTCAAACCGTTCTTATCTAGTTTCCTTTCTAGTAGATAAAACCGATTATGAGTTTGGGAAATCGCTAGATTTGTCACTTTTAACAAAATGTATAGAAATATCCATAGGTTTCTTCCACTTTATTGAGTTCTTTCTTTCTTTCTTTCTTTCTTTCTTTCTTTCTTTCTTTCTTTCTTTCTTTCTTTCTTTCTTTCTCTCTTTCTCTCTCTCTTTCTTTCTTTCTTTTCCTTATTTCTCCTCTCCTCTTCTTTTGTTGTTGATTGCACACATTTCCTTTAGAATTCTTTCCTGTTTATTCATTCATTCATTCTTTCTTTCTTTCTTTTCTCTTTCATTTCCAATTCCTCTTCAAAAAGTCAAATCATTTAAAAAAATGAACAACAAGATTATCCCTTTTAATTTCCTTCTGCATGACTCAAATCAAGATAAAAAGAAGAAAAATTCCTGACAAGCTAAGGATATTCAAAAAGAATCAAAGATAACAGCCCAGATAAATTTTGAAGGACTTGTCATTCTGCTCCTAATGATTTCACCTATTTCTCAAGAAGGGTAATTCACTCCTTCAACATTAACTAAAAAACTATTCGCTTTTATTATTAAAATCTATAATATTAAAACACTTTCATAACTAGAAAAGTCATTATTTCAAATGTAAATCAAGTATGAAAAAATTATGAAATCAAGTACAAAAATGGCTAGTGTGAAAAAAGAGAAAAACTTTTCAATATAAGATAAAAGGAATCAATCTTAAAAAATTAAAAGTCATCAATGTTGGTCGTCATTTTCGTTCATCACTGATATTTTTCAAAAGTTCATTTCAAATTGTTCATGCAATCCTTATGTGTGGGAATTGATAATTTAGATACTTCAAAACTGTTTCTGGGAACCTTGGAGTGGTTCACTGCTGGAGATAACAGATACTTGAGCGTGTTCCAAAAACAATCATATCTTTAAGATCTCGATTTCTTAACGAGTATCTGCACTTCAGTCGCACTAATAACCTTACAAACCAGAAGTTTACTGGTGAGTGGCCAACGCTTTCGTTCTTTTTTATTTATTTATTTTAGTATTGATAGATAAAAGGCTTACAATAAAGTATAGCAGTAATAAAGTATAGCAGTAGAGTTTTTTTGAGGAATGAGTATTTAATGTCGTCAAATGTTTTGCATGCTCGAATTGAAGGACACATATTACGATCATATTTTGGCTTCATTTCTTACAGGAGTCGGAACTCTTTTATTGTCAAACCTCTTCAATTCTCAAACTTCTTTTTATTTTTATTTCTGAGTCACATCAGTACACACATATGCACATATAATAGCATTTCAAAAAAGGTTGTCAGAGTCAAAGGCGACAGGGGATAGGCAATAATCGATAGGAGATAGATCATTCTCATATGGATAATTTCTACTCTATGCGTCTTCCGCGGAACAACATATCACCTAGTAACACCTATATCTCGCATGGCTCGAACAACCTTTATTGACATAGGCGTACATAACATATAACCGTTCCAGACCTTTCAATGAAAAGAGTATTCATGTTAGTAACGTTGCGGTTTGTAATATAAATAACCTATATTTCCCTTGAACGTATATGGTACAAGACAAAGAGTGAAGGCTATAAATGAAGGCTATATGATTATGATTTATGATTTATATAGCGCCCTTTAATATGTGGATATAATCAAAGGCGCTTTACATGAGTTGTGAATGACAGATTGCTTTATGCAATTTACAAGCATGAAAGATGGTTAGTATGAAGTGTAGGCACTGAGGGTGGTCACTGCCAGGGTTTCTTTTTACGTCCTCAGTGGTTCTTTTATGTCCCCCATTTTTACTGTAGGTTAGGAAGGGTTAGGAGACAGGGCCTACGGTTTAAAGTCCTTGTCCGAGAAGACTTGAAGGTCTAACCATTTGCAGATATTATTACGAAGGCAGCACCTTCTCCTCAGTTATATTTTTAAGACCCTGAGGCTATCCTTAGTTATAACCGAAACGTCATGTCTTTTAGAGAGTATATTAATATATAGTTTCAAAAATTACACAAAAAAAGAAATAATGCCCAATGGAAAGAAGTGTTCTACTGTAATTTCTATCATGGAAAATCGCCTGGTAAGGACTTCAAATGTAATCTGGGTTTCAGATCTGAACAGCCGCCATTTTCCTTCTCAGACCCCGATATGAGATCCCATGTCATTCTCTAGAGTATCATTTCTTTTTTTAACGGTTTCACATGAGAAGACACATGAATATGGATACAACTCAAACAAAGAAACTTATAAATATTCCAGTAGAGAGAACTTGACACTTGGCCATATCTTAAATGGACAAACCCAAATAAATAAGGTTTATTGTTTACTACGTGATTCCTTCAAAGTCCAAAGTAGTGTGGGCTACCTGTGATAAGCGTTTTTCAATATTGCGGCCAAGATCTTTTGATAATATTGAGTACGGGATTTTTCTCACAGAATACGAGAATACAAACGGTAATCTCGAAATTTTCAATAAAAATGTATAATTAAGAAAGAAATAAAGAAACCACTCTGACTAACCTCAAACACTATTAAAATTTATTTATATATGTAAATAAATATATCAGTTTTTTTATCTGATGTTCTCCGCTATGAAAAATACCGATTTTTGTTTTTGTTTGTTTGTTTGTTTTTTGTTTGTTTTTTTGTTTGTTTGTTTGTTTTTGTTTTTGTTTCTTTGTTTTCAATAATTAAAACACATCGCGCACACAGTCTGACACGCACAGAAGAGCCCGATAGCGAACATAACAAACATAATTGGCAAAATGGAGCGTGGCAAAGGAACAAAATCGATTCTAACAAAAAGCAAACGCGGTGATGACAGAGGAATTTGATCAAAAAGATAAACTCACAGCAACAAAAACGCACTTGCAAACTGTTAAGAAAACTAACATGCAATGAACTAGGACGAGTTTTTGATTTTGATCTAATTAGCAAAACTATTTTGTCATTTGAGAAAGCCTATATAGTAGGTCTGAAAAATTTGGACGCGTTTCGTTAAAAAAAAAAACAGAGTTACAGCTGTAGACTCATTTCAACGTCCTTGACAACGCGTTGTCAAGGACGCTGAATAGGTCTATTTCAATTTATTCATGATGTTTTTTCACACCTCTTCACAATCGTTATTCTATTTTCAGGAAGTGCAACAGATGTCAAAAAAAGCGTTCCATCAGATGCAATAGTATTTTTGCACTGATTCCAAAAATACCATTGGGAGATGCCATCATGATGATTTTCTTCTGGTGCCAAGGAAACAGTCGCACGCAAACAGCAAGTGCCCTTCGCCTAAGTCGCAACGTGGTAACAAAATTTTTTGGACTTTTGGACGGCGTGTGTTCAAATTCGATAGAACAATAAGCTTCCTTCCTTCCTTTTGGCGGCCCGAACTGCGTGGTGCAATGCGACGAAAGCAAATTCAACCACAAGCGCAAGGTAATATTTTTTAATTTTTTTTTTTGCGAGCAATACGGGTACAAGATCAAAGACGATTAAGACTTATACCATGCTGTACGATAATTCCTTAGTGGGTGACTAATAAATAACAGTTTTCGATTATTATACATTAGTTTGGGGAAATGTATAGAGAGATTATTGCAGCGACATGATACGGAAACCGAATAAAAAAAGAAAGATGTCATGCAGGCTCGTAATATGTGTAAATTGAGAACAAAAATAATTCATTTCATATATATACATATAAAATTAACAAATTATCCGCTTTTAGAAAAAGAGAAAAATTAAAACATGTGTTTGAATAAAAAGAACTCTATCATCATCCCACGTCACATAATGCCGGGTACAAGCAATGTGATTGTTCAAAGTATTATATACCGGGAGAATTGATGCATGGGACAGGTTTACCATGACAGATGACTATCGTATCATTTCATCGTATACATTCACTGTTTTTTTAAAACACGGGTTTGATTTACCTCACGGATATCTACACTAAACGTGTAATAAGAAACGTTTACTATCGCTGCCAATTTAATGCATCTGTTCTCTTTTCATTGAAAATCTCAACATACCCTTAGATAATGTGCAAATGACTTTAGAAATTTATCTTTAATTATATTGCGTTTTATAGTACAACAGGGGAAGGCGCACTCAAGAAATATGGGTGTTCGGAGTGATAACCACCGAATATCAGCCAGCCAGAGGTTACTACGAAGTAGTGGAAAGAAGAAATAGAGATACCCTTCTGCCGATACTTGGCAGGTGTCTCCGGCCGAACAGTGTGCTGCACACCGACGACTATAGTGCCTACGACCAGATAGGACGATTCCTTCCCCAGCAAGTAGCCACTCACAGAGTGGTAAATCACTCCCTGAATTTTGTTGATCCCGTGACCGGGGTACACACACAGGGAATTGAATCCAAATGGAATCAATTGAAGCTTAAGCAGAAAGAGCGGAAGGGAATTTCAAGAGAAAAACTGCAGACCTATTTGAATGAGAGAATGTGGAGGGAATGGAATGGAACTGGTGATGAGCTACTTTACAATTTTTTCGCAGCTATTAGTTCTTGTTATACTAACGGGCCAGTGTAATAACTATAGTGCATCACTATAAAGACGGTGCTTCACGAGGACAACTTGCAACGCTGTTTTTGCGTAACGCTGTTGTTAAAAAATAAGATACCTTTAAGCATGGTTCCAATACCCCTCGGGTTGCAAAGACGCTTTAGAGCTCAACTACCTTCGAATACTCGTAAGATAACGATAATTAGAAAATGGGCCATGATGTTGCGCAAATAAAATTAGGTTGCAATTTGTCCCACGTTACACCGCCTCTAATTACAAGATTGGAGCAAACTTGTAAGACTCTTCCTGGAGGAAGGGCAAAAAGGTCATCCTCCATTTAACGTTTTATTTGTTCCAGTTTGTAAATAGAAATTTGTTACAGTTCAGTTATATATATATATATATTCATAGAAAAACTACAGGACCCACGCACCTCTTCAAACAAATCACATACAACTGATTGGCATGCACTACACTCCAAAAAATGGTTAATGGTTGTTTCTGATCCATTCAGAAACGTTGGTTCGATTCCAACAAGCCATCATATAAGGAGTTCAGAAACTGATCAAAACTTGCAGACAATTCACATCCACCATACAACTAATACTCAGGTATGCACAGATCGATTGACATTACAAACTGCGCGCAGTACTGATACCTTGAATCTATTCTTGTCGGACTATAATGCAGTAAGTCCGATGCATAAGTCGGTTTACGATAAAGGCATGGAGAACAGTGTGTTTACAAATATACTGATATTTATCGTATTATATTTTGTGTCAAGATATAGGCTCTATTGTGGCTGAAACTTCTGAAAAGAAAATAAGAAAAACAACATGCATTGCAAATTTTGTTAATTTTAATGTGTGTAGAGACTGTTCATTTTAAAGTACCCAATGAACAAACACGATTGTTCATTCGAATCATGCAAATGTTTGTCGAACCACGCTATAGAATATAACGTTGACCCTCATGATTGTCCAAGCGCGTTATAGATTGTCAATGATTATGCTAATAGCACTAATGAATTTTCACTTTTGGGTAAATGGTTGTCCATAAATGCAATTGTCTGTCATTTGGTGTTATTGAAGTTGAATTTCGCGCACAAGAAAATACAATCCGCGCATATGAATGTACAAACGCGCTATTGATTGTCCATTGATGCCTATGAATGTACACGCATATTCAATTGTCGTTATTGAAAGTTGATCCGCGCTAATGATGTTACTTGTGGTGTTGATGAAAGTACATTACACGTTATTGATACAACTATTGGCACAAATAAATGTACATTTTCTGTTAATGAACGGCAAAAGGTGTATTAGTATAAGATGATATCAAAAAATGTATGGTATAATGTAATTTAAATTTCCTCTGATCTGATTTGTGACATTGATTGTCTTTCTCTATTCAAGTGAAAGAGAGCATAAACATATTTTGAGATATCAGCAAATTTCATAACAGCAGGAGTGCCATTTAGATCAGGCATACCATTACAATTACGTGCATGAGAATCAATTACATAAATACAATCTGTGATCTTTATTAAAGCCATGATGTAACTTTCTAATATTATAAATGCAAAATCAGTGTTACTAAAAGCATGAACGTAAAGTCAAGTATGGACCTGCTTTTCAGACTCGTCACGCGTGATTCTTCCTTGGTGATATTGGTTGTTTTTTATCAACCACAGTGGGTTGTCATTTATTTGTTTTGATTTGTGCCTCACTGAGCTCTCTGAGCTCTACATACCACAATAGGTAGACCAGCATTTGTCACCATAAAAGGTAATGATTATTTGCTGTCTCAGTGGGCAATCAAGCTTGTTTATTCGCTTCGTTGAGAATGTTTTTATGATAAAATCAAACGATAAAAACATTAAAAATGTGACGACGTTTTGACGTTGCACAACGTCATTGAGAGTTTAAAGTGCTACTCTGACGAAAATCGCTCAAACTTGGATTCAGCTGAAACTTCCTAAGAATACTCTTTAAAGGTCCAATAATCACTGTATGAAGTGTTTTCTCGATATTCAGGACGAAAGTATGATATTTTTACGATTATTTTTTGGAGTCTGTGACGTCGTACACTCAACATCGAACATCGCTCCATATATTTCTTTGTATATAAATCCCGGCTTAATTTATTTTATTCCTATGAAGCCCAAAGGGTGGCTAATGTGCTTATTTCACATTACTTGTGACTATAATTTATATTTTGGGGTGTTTGGGTATTTCTTTCTCCCTTTACTACTGATATTTTGATCATAAACTACAAAGAAATGTATGGAGCGATGTTCGATGTTGAGTATATTACGTCACAGACTCCAAAAAATAATCGTAAAAATATCATACTTTCGTCCTGAATAACGAGAAAACACTTCATAGAGTGATTATTGGACCTTTAAAGAGTATTCTTAGGAAGTTTCAGCTGAATCCAAGTTTGAGCGATTTTCGTCAGAGTAGCACTTTAACAAGCGTTAAGAGGGTCACGAGGCGTAGCCGAAGATTCGTTACCTCAGGTGTCATAACAGCCGAGAAAACTAAATTGAAAATTCAATTGATAAAAAACACAATCGATTCCATATCTTCTTTATGATTTTTTAATCTAGAAATAAAGCTATTTTTTCCTCCAGTCACGTGACAATTGATACTAAAAGTCTTATTACAACCAGCTGATCTGATAAAAAATCTTAGGCAATTAAAATAGAGAAAATTTGCAAAACTGAGGTGTTTTTTTTTTCTCTTGAAATTTTGGATTTCCAGGCAGCCAAAAAAACGTTGCTAATACGTGCTTCATAACAGTGACACAATATTGAATGATTTCGATATTTTTATTGCAATGACAGGCAAAGGTCATTTTTTCCAGGCTTCATCACCACAGTTTTGCAATTACGTCATTTATACGTCACTATTTCAAATCCGCTGTAAAACTTTAATTTTTGATGGAGGAAAACCGAAAAGCCGAGAGAAAAAACTTAACCATTGTTCTTTTATCGCTTGCTTATACAGTTAGTTCACAGCTTATATTCTAGTATGGTTTTAAAATTGATAATACAGTATCTATCTAGAGATCTAAAGAGCCGCATCATTACTGGCGATAATCTTTTTTTTAAAACCTCACTTGCTTATCAGAAAAAAACACGTAATAAAACAGTTTTTAATGAGTTGCGTAGAAAAGTGCAGAACACTTAGATGGAAGATGAACTGTCCGAAATGAGCAGACATTGTTTCTGAAAAAAGGCATATGATGAATAGAAGAAAATATGAGGAAATGGACTTGCTCTCTTTCTCTCTTTCTTTTTTTCTTTCTTTCTTTCTTTCTTTCTTTCTTTCTTTCTCTCTTTCTTTATTTCTTCCTTTCTTTCTTGCTTCCTTCCTTTCTTCCTTCCTTTCTTTCTCTCTCTCTTTCTTTCTTTCTTCCTTTCTTCCTTTCTTCCTTTCTTCCTTTCCTTCTTCCTTTCTTCATTCGTCCTTCTTCCTTTCTTCCTTTCTTCGAAATTCTTCCTTCTTCCTTTCTTCCTTCGTCCATCTTCCTCTCTTTCTCGTCTTCTTCCATTTCTTTATTTTTTTCTTCTCTTCAATACCATTAATCAAATAAATTGTTCGGTACCTTAACTATACTCTTTTGCCCGATTTTCCTAGCAATGAACACAGTGATAAACAACATTGCAAGCGGATTTAAAATGTCTTAAAACAAGGGCAATATTTCCCTATTTGCACAGACCACGTCTTATCGGCTACATAAATCTATTAGCATTATATCATCATTAGTATTCTTCATAGAAGACGTCGTTGTCTTTCTTATTTTGTATCCATTCCAGCCTTCTTTTCACCACACATTTTGATATCAGGCTTTCAATGCCAGCGCTCAGCTCCAGAGGAGAGACAGAGGGAAGGAACCTCCTCACTACCTTGCCATTATGGTCGATCAAGAACTTGCTGAAATTCCAGGAAAGGTCGTCGCTTCTGATTGGTTCCCAGATGATGTCTTTGGCGCTTTTCATTATGACTCCACCGGGGAGGGGACAGTGTTCCTGGAACATGAGGTTGGTTGTTTGTTTAGTAGATGAAGGGGAAGACTAAGAAGGGAAGAATGGAGATAGATGAGGGTGCCAATGATCAAAAAATTTTTATTTAACTGACAAATAACCTAAAATTAGTAGTTATAACAGTTATAAATATTATGGCCAGCTAGCGCTTTTAAATCCTTACAGTTAACTGACATTTCGATCATTTAAAAAAATAGTGTCATACAGGATCGGAGGTATAGAACAACGCTTATAGAAGGGCCATTATCAGATCTGATCTTGTAGACTTTACAGCTGTTTGAAACGACCGAACATCATACTGAAACAAAGTGTTTCTATAATAAAAGGAATAAACATTTTCTTTAAATCCATGAATACGCTGTCGTTGCCCGAGAACACGGCGTTGCTCAGAAGAGATGCCGTAAAAAAAATTTAGAGGGAAAATAATTAAACTACCAAAGCCCAGACAATTATTGATAAGCGAGAAATGGAAATATTATATTCATAATGAAAAAAGAGGGAAAAAAACAGTAAAGTGTTAGAAAATTTATCACTGACTTATCGATTTTTTCCCCTGAAAATGACGATGATCTTAATCCCATGGTTTGTATCTTCAGATAATTTTGACAATTAAGATTTAAATCTTTACGTTTTCACCTAAGAACTATCGATAAAGAATTGCTATTGCTGGTTTTCACAGCCGCCATGTTGGATGATTCGTCATTCCATGCATGATGACGGTGAACGCCGAAAGCGAGGAACAAAATAATTGTAAAGTATTGTACGTATGGGCTGACTTGACTATCTGTACTGATTCGAATGTAAGGCTATTCAAAGTCCCAGGGTTAGTTCAGAACTTGGTTTTTAAAATAAACGAAACAAGGTAAAACATCTTAGATATAAGAGCTGTAGTTTTCTACCTTGAAATAGGTGTACATTTGGTGTTGTTTCGCGCCATTCACGTCTCCTTTCTCCAGCAATGGGAAAGCTGGTTTGAAACCATTCCCTGGTCGTACATACTTCACACCGTTGAGAATTTCTTCCGGGCTTTCTCCTGGTTCTTGTTTGCCAAACTGGTTACACGGGAATCCCAGAACTGCAAAACCACATCCATCTTCTCTCTCTGCTCCATATTTTTTCATCAATGCATTCATTTGTGGATAATTTAACTTGGTGTAGCCTCAGTAGGTCGCGACATTAACTACGAGTATAACTTTGTGTTTGTACTCGCTCCATTGCACGGGTTTTCCGTACAAATCTTTCAGTTGTATATCGTAGAGCGAGCTTTTGCTCTCTCTACAAGAAGAATTCGTATTCGCTGTAACAGTTGTGGCTAGAAAAAACGCCAAAAGAGACAACGAGAACGATGCTTCCATGTTGAAAGCTCGTTTATCCTCCTTACTTCAATGTTCTTTGAACACGAAGCGGATAAGCAGGATATTGCTTCCAGCTGGCGCGCGTCAAAAGATGACTGAACTTGCGCTTTGAATTTTTCGTCCAATTATATGACAATACAGGCGGAATTTGAATATCAAACAGCTTAGAAAGTCAGCTGATTGATCCACGAGAATCAAGTGTGAAAATCATGCACTATTTTTTCTAACTTCCAAAGTCCAGAGAATGTTTATAGTCTTACAAAGATCCCAAGTTTAACAATTTAATTTTCAAGGAATTCGTAAGTTCCTCCGATCTAATTTGAATTCTAAAAAGCCACAATTACTCATAATATTGTACAAAATTCTTTTGGTTCAAAAAGGAAACTCTTAGCTACCAGTTACTTGCACCATTCTAGCGCTGCTAATAAGGTTTAAGAAGGCTTAAAACAAAAAATATTATAAATAAATTGTCGTAAATAAAGCCGAATTATGCTATGTGTTTTTTTGCTTCAAAGGAAACATCTGCTTCTGTAAAATAGCTATTTACTTTAGAACCAAAACAAAGAGAAAATTAATCATTCTAATTTTTTTTTTTCTTTTCTTTTTTTTGAATGTCCTTTTCTGTTCGCGAAAAAAAATCCTTAATATATTCAACAGAACATAAGAATGCTCCGATTTTAATTTAAAAAGAAACTAAAACGCTTTAGAAAAATTTAATTCGAAACTTTCATTTCAGAAAATTATTTTGTACAGAATTTGTTACAGTCACAACACTCGAACCATGAACACTTAGGTCTTTTTTTTGTCTTATTTTGGACTTTTTTCTGCATAATTATGGCGGCATCCAATCGGCGCCGGGTGTCTAGGAATAACAGATATATTATTCGGGACTTTTTTGAACGGTAAATTTTAATCATAATTTACTTTTTTACTGACATAAGTTAACTGAGATGAAGGACAGAGAAGAGAGCAAAATGGAATAAATTTACTAGCATTTATATTGACGATGCTGATTTATAGTCAACTCAACAATAATTTATGACCAATTTCAACAATCATGCATACATGTATGAATATCAACGCTTATAAACATAAGTCAGTTTGTTTTGTTCGATCTTGATAACATCTAGAGTTACATGTAATAAATGTTCTGCTCTTCTTGCTGTGGTTGCGAAGAACTGCAAGGTAAAAACACTTGTTCGTGTCCCTGTAGCGGCAAACTGCTAGATGATGCAAAAGCCTCATTAGAACCTTGAGCTGGCGTGTTTGCTTGTCCAAAGCTAAATCTCGGTAGAGGACGGTAAATATCAATGCCACGCTTGTACTCCTCGATAATCGACGGAAGTCGCCAGTCGTTAGTCACCTCTATCGGGATTTTGTTAGAAAGAGCCCTCTGCAACACCTGAAGATCTCTGTCGAGCACACTGCGCTCCACATATTTGGCTTGATTTTGTTGCCTGAGTCGCGGTCTCATTACTGCAAAAAAGTTGGATTTTGCACGCTGTCGTGAAGCAACGAAAACATCGTTATCGTTCTTTGCTTTAGAGTACTTATTCTCAAGTTCCTTCAATTCCTTTTGCAACTCACGAATTTCGTTTTGTGTTTCTGGGTGTTTATCTTGTAGTTGACATAAGTTGATATCAGTGCACGGAAATCCTTTGCATCTGGCTTTATTATGTCCCGATTTATGACACACATTGCAAACTTTTCCTCGGCGACCATCAGATTTAGCAGAAAAAATTTCAACTGCCTTTCTCTTCACCTCTAGATGTTGTTTTACACTTTCCACCTGTGCGCTTAGGAGCTGCAGATTTTCTGTGTGTTCGATAGCTCTTTGATCGAGTGCGCTCATTCCCACAGCTTCCTGCCTGGATGAAGAACTGGAACAGGTAAGCGGCGAAGCTTGAGGAGTATCAGTCCAGTGTAATTTTCTCGCAGACTCTGGACGTTTAGGCTGGCTTTGATTTTCTGCTGTTTTGATCTTGTCCAATTCGGCTTCTAAGACTCGTCGTTCAGCCAGTAACAACTTGTTAGGCGACGGGAAAAATACATCGAGATCATCCGTTTTCACATAAGCCAGTGATCTTCGCTATCTAAAACCTCTTGCTTCGAAATGAGGTGAAAGTCGTTCGAGTTTCATACCCGGAGATAATGATTTTAGCCAAGAGAATACCTCCGTTTCCCGTTCTCCCGCCATCTTCTGGAACACAAGCTAGTTTACTTGGCGCCTTCGGGTCTTTGACATGTGCTCGAACTACTGTCAATCAATGTAACCGCAATGTCTGAAATATACAACCGAGTTTGCAGCAGTTATCGTAGAAACACCTTCCCGAATCGCAATTTCAGTTTCTTTGATAGTTAGTGTAGTATTTCGTCTCAAATAGCATTTTACTTGATGGAAACAATATTCGCATGGATTTAGATGAGGAGAGTAGGCAGGCTGGAACAACAGCCGAACGCCGCTATCTTGCAAGATATCTCGCAGCAACGGCTCTACGAATTGTCCATGGTGGAATCCGCAATTGTCCATAACTATAGTGTCACCATATTCGATTACAGCTGAACCATCTGGTCTGTAAACGGACAGGGCTTCGTCAAAAAAGTTCAACATTTCCATGCCATTTGAAGGACCTCTCACGATGTCATGACAGCTCACACCATGCATAGAATGAAATAAATTGAGAGTGTAGTCGGCATTAGAAGCGTAGCGCTGAAACTCGACAGCTCGTTCACCTTGGTAAGAATGGCCGAACGCGCGGTTTCCTGATGTCACAATAACACTGGATTCATCAAAGAAATGGATTTTAGTAGGGTCTAGCTGTGAGATCTGATCCAGAAAATTGTTTGTGTAGTCGACATTTGGTTGTGACAATGCTTCTGTTGGCACCAGTAGTATAGGGGGTGGGGGTTCCAGCGCAACGACCATCGGAGGATTTCCCGTCTAAAGTGAATTCCTCGATTCGTACCGTTATTACCCGCATCCCATGTCTATGTAGTTAAATATGTTAGTCTATATATGGAGTGCGAAGATTGTAAGAGAACTTTTAAGAAAGAAGCGGACTTAAAGAAGCATTTGAAGATGAAGACGAAATGTATGAGCAGCTATGATTGTGGATGTGGTAAGAAGTTTGAGACTAAGGTTAAATTGTTTTGGCATTGTCAGGATTGTGAGTATGACTACGACGATCTGAAAAGGGTCTGGAATTAGGTATAAGATATTTCCTATTATATAGATGGAATCCCAAAGCAATTTCGAAACGGTGTCAATACCCGGTAACGGTGAGATTGACGTTAGACAGTTTTGGCGTCAGTCAGAAAGGAAGGTCAAGAGAACGCTTCGAAAAGGTATAGAAGAATTAGGAGCCCTGAAAGCGAGTATAATGGTAGAAGTAAGTTTGTCAAAAGATGAGGTAACGACGACAGCAATGCTGCGATCAAAGTCACTGGTTATATTAGAGTCCACGAATCTGGATAGGTCACTCAGCGAAGCCTTAGAAGCAATAATGGAGTCGCTGTCTAACTACACGAAAGAAGGATCAGGTTGGACAGTGGAGGAGGTAGAAGGTATGGAGGTTAGCATGGCAAGGTACGTGCCAATACGAGGAGGAAGTTACGTGCCCCTGCCGGTGTGGGTAGAAAGGAAGAAAGCCATAGTGAACGTAAAGAATGACGACAACCGCTGCTTTATGTGGGCAATGCGATCCGCACTGTATCCAGTAGATAAGGATCCATGTAGACCAAGCAAGTACCCAACAGACGATTTGGAGTGGGACGGCGTGGAAGTTCCCAATGCAGCTGACAGACATACCGATATTCGAGCAGGAAAATGACCTAGCCATTAACGTTTACGGAGTCAGAGACCAAACGATAGTACCACTAGTGTTGTCAAAGAGTAAAGGAGAACGAATACACCTTTTCTACCACGGCGGACATTATTCTTGGGTTAAACATGTTAGCAGACTGTTTTACAGACACACCAAGCACAAAGGTAAGAAATACTTCTGCGATTGCTGCTTATTATCGTTTACCTCCTTAAAGTCTCTAAAGGATCACGACGAAATATGTCGCGGAGTCGAAGAAGTGGCGCAACGTATCCAGATGCCCACAGATAAGAACCTATTGTACTCAGACCATCAAAAGCAGATGCAGGTGCCTTACGTGATATATGCAGACTTTGAAGCGTTGATAACTAAGGAAGAGCAGAAAAGTGGTGCCACGAATAAGGTGGGATTACACGAGATCTGCTCCTTTGGTTACATAGTAGTCAGATCAGATGGTAAGGCCGATCCTCCTGTGATTTACCGAGGTAAGAATGCAGCTAATAAGTTTCTAGAAGCATTGCGAGAAGAGGAGGAAGAGATAAGAGAACAATTAAGACGTCCAAAGAAGATGGTATTTACCAAAGAGAACCAGGAGGCTTTTACCAAGGCAAAGAAATGCCACATTTGCCAACATACGCTTCTCCAGTTTGGAAGACGAGCCAAGAAAGCGTGGGACGAAGATGGAAAGTATCTAGGAGAAGCTCATTTTAAATGTGGTAGGTATACAAGGAAGGGGGAAAAGCCCAACAAGCCTTCCACCCACTGCATTCATCGTCATAAAGCATTCGTTGAGGATTTCTATGTGGATGAGGTTAGAGATCACTGCCACATCACGGGTAAATACAGAGGAGCGGCGCATTGGAAATGCAATATAAACTTCAAAGTAGATCCAGAAATGGAAATACCCGTATTCTTTCACAATTTAAGGGGTTACGACAGTCACTTACTCTTACAAGGAACAGACGGCTCCGAAGTAAAGTGCATACCCAACAACAAAGAAAGGTACATGTCCGTAACCGTAGGCAAGCTAAAGTTCTTAGATTCGCAGCAGTTCATGGCGGACTCCTTAGCAAACTTAGTAAGGTATAACACGGAGTTCCCCATTTCCAGTCAATACGGCGCGGAAAGGAAAGGAGTCTACCCATACGAATACATGGACTCCTGGGATCGCTTTGAAGAACCCCTACCACCCAAAGAGAGATTCTACAGCACCCTAAACGAGTCTGGTATAAAGGACGAGGAGTACCAGCATGCGTTAGATGTGTGGGAAAAGTACTCCTGTGAGAATATGGGAGAATACCACGACATCTACCTACGTTCAGACGTAGTGCTGCTCGCAGATGTTTTCCAAAGCTTTCGAAAGATGGCAATGGAATACTACGGGTTGGATCCAGCGAACTTCTACACGGCTCCTGGGCTTAGTTGGAGTGCGCTGCTAAAGAAGACAAACGCGCAACTGGATCTCCTAACGGAATACGACATGTACCGCTTTATGGAGGACGGTATCCGCGGCGGCGTTTGCGGACCCAGCAGACGATACGCAAAAGCGAACAATCCCACGGTGGAGTACGACCCGGAGAAGCCAACCACATACATTTTCTACTTAGACGCAAACAACCTCTACGGTTGGGCAATGTCGCAGTACTTACCTGTACGCGACTTCGAATGGGACAACATAAAGCCCATAGAGTTTTACCTAAACGTAGGCAAAGAAGACGACAAAGGTTACGTGCTGGAGGTTGATTTGGAATACCCAGAGCACCTGCACGACGCACACGATGAGTTTCCCCTTGCCCCAGAAGCAATAGAAATACCATTTAAGCAGCTGAGTCCGCTGCAGAGGGAAATGTGCCCTGGTTACAAACCGTACAGGAAGCTAACGATGAACCTGATGGACAAAAAGAAGTACGTGGTGCATTACCGCAACCTGCAGTTCTACGTGCGGCACGGAATGAGAGTAACGCACATACACCGCGTTTTGAAGTTCACGCAGGAACCATGGATGCGCTCCTACATTGACTTTAACACGCAAAAGCGTACGCAGGCAAAGAATGACTTCGAAAAGAACCTGTTCAAACTAATGAATAATAGCGTATTTGGTAAGACCATGGAGAACATCCGTAAGCGCGTAAGCATAAAGATAGCCAGCACCAGAGAGGAAGCAGAAGCATACGTGTCACAGCCTGGATTCGTCAGATACGTAGAAATGTTAAACTTCTACGTGATTCACATGAAGAAGGCGAACCTCTTCCTGAATAAACCCATATACACGGGGTTTACCGTGTTAGACCTATCAAAGTTGCTCATGTATGAGTTTTACTACGACAAGCTAAAACCGGAATACGGTGATAAGTGCTGCCTCTTATACACCGACACCGACTCTTTAATCCTGGAGGTGCAGACGGAAGATATTTACAAGGATTGCCTACCCGACATTGACGAGTACGACACCAGCGATTACCCAAAAGACCACTTTCTTTACTCTGCGAAGAATAAGAAAGTAATTGGGAAAATGAAGGACGAAATGAAGGGAAAACCTATAGTAGAGTACGTAGGGCTAAAACCAAAGATGTACAGCGTGCTAAAGTTAGACGGTGTAGAAAAGAAAGCTAAAGGCGTAAAAAAATACGTGGTTAAGAAGGACATTACGCACGAGTCCTACTTGAAGGTCTTACGAACACGCAAGGAACAGCGGCATAAGATGAACAGCCTACGCAGCTACGGACATCAAATACACAACGTTACGCAAGAGAAGGTGTCACTGTCCGCATTTGACGGCAAGAGGTGGATGTGTGATGATGGTATCCATACGATAGCATTCGGACATCACGCGATAAGCAGTTCTTCTTTGACGAACCCACGCGTGGGACCATCGTGAAGATAATACAAGATGGGCTGACCCTTCTTAGCTATTACACTTCGGATCTGATAAGTTTCCAAAGACCAATTAGGATCCGTAGCTCTTTTGGATCCTCCTTCTAATTCACCTGGCTCGTAGAGATATCAAACCGTGACATCACCTATTTTCTTTTCCTGGGGGAAGACCGCCCTTGAACTTCTGACGTAGGACTTGTGTTCCAAGTGTTTCTTTTTTATGGCATCCTTGGGTTTTATTCCCGTAGCCCTGGCCGCCTCGTTGTTCAAAGCCGCGACGACCTGGGGGAGTCTCTGAGTCCATTCCCTGTTGCGTTTGGAGGGATCTTCCAGCTCTTTCCAATACTGGTACCCAAAGAGGCGCTCGGCTAGGGTCTTATTGAATCTTTCGACGATGCTCTGACCCCTGTGGTACTCTGCTTCGGCTCTCCTAATCTTGGTGCTGTGGTCTTTCAGGGTCTTGGTAACCACGCCCATGAACTCAGTCCCCGCATCCACTTGCAGCAGCTTAGGCCATTTCAAGACGCGCTTATAAATCCTACTCAGGGCTTCTGCGACTTCCCCAGAATCCTTGCTGGTTATGGGTTCGGCGTCCTTGTATCTGCTTGCGATATCAACTACGGTCAAAGCGTATCTATAGGTCTTTCTTCTCACCTTGTCATGCGGTAAGAAAAGCAAATCCGCCTGATGAACTTCATTAGGGGCATTTACGGTGAAGCTGGACTTGGAATGTACTTTGGCACGGGAAGATAAACCTGCCAGAGGGTTTGTTTTTTTAACCAGTTCTTAGCCGTTTCTTCTGATACCCTGGCCGCGGCTGCAAGTTTCTTGATAGCCGACGCTCCTCTCCAATAGCCTTCAGGCCCATAGTAAATCCTCTTGAGCTTGTCCTCAGTTCGACCCATTATATGAATTCCAAAACAAGATTGATCTTGCGTCCGTTGAAATCTACCGTCTCTCCGTCCACTTTAATGGTGATGTTTATGCTCTCTACCAAATGAGACAAGTCATAGCTCAAAGAAATGGGAGTGTATTCTACTGGGTCAAATGGATTACCTTTGGGCAGGAACTTGGACATAAGAAAAGACTTTTTTCCATTGCTGTAACTATGGACTAAATCGCAATAGACTTCGTAAGAGGATGCGACTTTCCATTTCACGGATATGGCCGTGTCGGTAATTGTCTTGCCCGAGGCACATAATAAAGATCCCAATGGGTCAAACTTTCCAAAAGTTACTGAATAGTTTGGCATATTATGTTTGAGGGTCATTTCGTGTGGTAATCCCGTGGTGAGAGTATAACCGCGCTTGGCGAGCTCCTTAGCAAGGGTGATTGGCGTGTAATGTCCATCGGGTAGCATTTCACCTTGGTAATTACCGCTGCCTTTATGCACGGTGACCATACCCCCAATTAGGTTATACCAAGAATTGTACAAAGAGCAACTTATGAACCGAACCTTACAGGCTTTGATGGGGGGATTCAAGTAAGTAGTAAAGTCATTCTTGTCGCTTTCCAAAAAGACGATCATATATCCCAGGCAACAAAGTTACCTTCTAGAGGCAGCTTAGACTAAATACACCAAAGCTACGCCTCCGGCCAGCCCTGCAACTCCTACGAATACCAGCTCGCTATCTTTTTGTTTCTTAGGAGGCTGGTAGTAATTCTTAAACTGGGGCCTTTTCAACCCCGTCGATGCCGCCGGGTGCGCCTGCGCATAGAGTTTAAAGGCGTAGTCTGTATTTTCAAAGTTCTTATCCGCCTGCATTTTGTCTTGGTAGTTCTTGTCCAACCAATCCCTGTAGGCTTGTCTTTTTTCATTCCAAGCAGCAACGTCTCGCTGATATTTCTCCAGCGCTAATTCGTGTCTTTTTCTTTCGGCGGCTAAATCTCCGCTGTGATCACCTCTGACTAATCTATCCAAATATTGACCACCATAATTAGCTCCAGTGAATGCTAAAGCTGCGATAACTCCGCCTGCAAGCAAGGTAGCCATTTATATTAGACGCAAGCAAAGCTTACGTCGTCGGCAGGTACTTTTCCTTCCGCATGTAATCCTTTATCATGATAGCCCCGCCTACGGCAGCGGTCATCTTAGCAAAATTAGCGAAGCTCTTGCTTGGGTCTTCAGTAAAGTCTTCTTTGAGCACTTTCTTACCTACCCAACCAATACCCGCAACAATGGAAGTAATGATAGCTGCTTCTTCAACAGTTTTCAATAACGCGGTTGACATTATATTACAAAGCGAGAAGGTTATTCCATCACGGGTATTTTGCTTCTCTTAGGAGGCTCCTGCGCCACATGTACGGGTTCTACCTTTGGCTTTGCTGCCTTCCATTGTAAGTAAAGGCTACCTGCTGCTATGATGACTCCTAACGCGCCAATGACGTATCCCGGATTGATGGAGGATTCCTCTTCTTTCTCTTCCACCTTTTCCTCTTTCTTTGCTTTGTTCTTTCTATTCATCTCCGCGAGCTTCTTTCCTGCAGCGACTCTGCCTGGGGACTTAGCCTTGGTGATCTTTTGCTCCTCCTGAGGTTGCTCTGCGCTTGGTGCTTCACTCATTTATACTAAGGACTTGAAGGACTTGACAGGTAACTTAAGGTGACCTGGGTAAGTACTTAAGGATGACTTGACTAGGTACTTGAGGCGACCTGGGTAACTCCCGCGGATGACCTAAGCAAGTACTTGAGGAGGACTTGATAAGTCACTTGCAGGTACCTCAGCAAGTGCTGCCTTAAACACCCTTTTGACTTGCTCTGTCCTTCTTAAAGTCCTTCCAAGACACCAGTACCTCCTTCAAGTCGACGTGCTGAGCTACGTGAAGTGCCGCAGAGTCGACCGCCATTAACTTACCGCACTTCAAAGACAACCACCCGCAGGTTATCTTAAGTTCTTGAGATATGACATAGTCATCTCTTATGTCCTTCTGTAGTTGCTCCACGTCGTCTATGGGCAGCGCAAGTCCAAGGAGTTTGGTGGCAAGTCGGATAGCGGAGTCTGCTACGGCGTCCGTGGTTTTACTTGCAAGGGCAGCCTCGTACCTCTTATGGATCTTCTTGACTTCCTCTTCTGACAGCTTATTAACTTGCTCATGGGTAAGTTCCTTGCCTATCATTTCTTTGCACTTCCCAGAAAACACCAGGATGTTAAGTTGTTCCTTAAGGTTACTTTCATCTAACTGTGTGGGGACTTCATCTATCAGCTGCTCAATCTCCATATATATCTACGCTCGAAGCTCGCGCAGCGAGATTTGGACATCATACGGAAACCTCAAAGAGAAGATCATCTTGGAATGTTGGTGCGTTTTTAGATGCCGCATGTATTCATGCAGCTTTTCCTTGCTTATCTCGCCTCCATAGTCGCTTAAAATGGTCTCCAGATCACTCTTACTTGGAGTATAAAATACGACAAGTGAACCTATGTTTTCCCTGAAGGGCTTAGAGACGCTGGTAAGCTGCTGCGAGAGCAACCAAACGGAGATATTATCATGTCTGCCGCTGAAAGCGAGTTTAACGAGCTCCGACGTGCGTCTTTTTACGTCGTCCCCGCAGGCAATGTCGTCTAATATGAGGAGGGTTTGTACATCCTTAGGGAACTGCTTATGCCAAAATTTAAGATGTCCAGATAACTCGTTGGGGTCTAAGATATCTACGAAGAAGTCGTCATCTTTTACTCCTATGCCTTCCCAGGTGCGGTTATTCACGTAGGTGGGGCAAAGCAGTACGATATAGTCGAAACGGTATCTAAAGGGTCCTAATAGCTGCTCTACCACGAACTGGGTCTTTCCGCAGCCGGTGGGTCCTACTATCAGAGCGTTACAAGGCATGTGATCTGGGTTCATTTATATCCCTTCTCTCGAAGGGAACTTGTTCCCTGGTATATATGGAGCCCGTGGAAGCAGTCAAAGCAATGGTTAACGTCGTCAAAGAAAAGTCAGACCTGGAGAGGACGGTCGAAATGCAAAGGGAGGAGATAGACCGGCTGAATGAATGCGTAAAGGAGCTTTATGAGGAAATGTGCGGCCTAAAGCGCTCTGAGAGATTTGGCGCGCTGATAACGATGGCAACATGGGCTAAGGAGTCCGTCGTGGACTTTATGAGGTACCCAATTTAAATGTTAAGACCTCCTAGAAACCCCCTCAGAATGTTGAATGGAGGTTAAAATATTGTTAAGCTGGGTCCAAGACTCCCGTAAGAAATACCTCATAATGTTAAGATATGGTTAAGACTTTGTTAAGGAAGGTCGGAAACTATCTCAGAAACCCTCCCAGAATGTTAAATGGAGGTTAAAATATTGTTAAGTGGGGTCCAAGACTCCCGTAAGAAATACCTCATAATGTTAAGATATGGTTAAGACTTTGTTAAGGAAGGTCGGAAACTATCTCAGAAACCCTCCCAGAATGTTAAATGGAGGTTAAAATATTGTTAAGTATATATGGACTGCTTGAAATGTAAGAAGGTATTTAGTACCAAACAAAGACTGCAATACCATGTTTGGCATGGAGTTTGCACAAAGAAGCCAATCAGTAAGGTCTGCGATGACTGTAATAGGGAGTTCAGCACTCTTCAGAAGCTGCAGTACCACGTTAAAAAGGGGGTTTGCCGTAGAACTACGCAGTGTAGTTACTGTGCTAAGGTCCTTAGTAGCCGCCAACGTCTTCAGACACATAAAAAAAGACACGAAAGGGCATACCAATTCTTTGCAGAGAAGTACGATATGGAAGGAATGGATTGTTACCAGTGCGGCGATCTAATGAGTCGTTGTGAACATAAGGATGATTACCTAAGGAATCGAATAGACTACTTTAGGAAGATAAGTAGGACGCTACCCCGTTTTGACGCGTTAGAAGGTGTCCCATGGACTAACAGGGAATATTGGAGGCAGCAATGTGAGAGATGTGGATGCATAAGAGAGGAGGAGCACATATTCAACTGTCTCTTAACAAAGTCTTAACCATTCCTTAACATTCTGGGATGGTTTCCGGAAGGGTTTCCGACCTTCCTTAACAAAGTCTTAACCACCATTTAACATTCTGGGGCATCTTTTGGGAGAGTTTGGCGGGTGGCTTAACAAAGTCTTAACCATTCCTTAACATTCTGGGATGGTTTCTAGGAGGGTTTCCGACCTTCCTTAACAATATTTTAACCTCCATTTAACATTCTGGGATGGTTTCTAGGAGGGTTTCCGACCTTCCTTAACAAAGTCTTAACCACCATTTAACATTCTGAGGCATCTTTTGGGAGAGTTTGGCGGGTGGCTTAACAAAGTCTTAACCACCATTTAACATTCTGGGATGGACATATGATAGCATACACAGCCGCCTTCCTAGTCTTTCAATATATGGACTGTATTACCTGCGAGATATCCAACGACTGCATAATTACCCCTGAGGTCATAGAAGTCATAAAGGATGTCGTTAAGGAGCGCGCCAAGCAGGTTTAAAAAAAAGAGTCACCCTCGTCGCAGAGCGAAGGTATGACTGTCTCTACTGCCGCCACACCTACTTAGGCGACGACTTTACCGGCCATTGGTGCAGCGCAGACCCTAAGGCGCTACGGACCATTGCCGACGCGCTTAACTGCAGAGGGGAGATGGAGTGACTCTTCTTTCGATGTCAAACTCCCACCGCCCGTTCTGCTTACCATGCGAGCGCAGATGGGTGAATTCCTCGCCCTGTATGACGTACCTAACTCTATCAGGCGCCCACAGGGAATACTCTATGCCGTCACCGTCTTTGAGGACCAGCCGCAAGCGGTTGATATCCTCAAAGACAACGTAATTTTTTATTTCATACGCAATACCTTCTATTAGATCTCGCCAATGTATTTGCCTCACCATTATACCTATGGAATATCTTTAAATGCGTTTCCAGAGTCTGCGCGCTTTTAAAGCGCTTGCAGCACCACCTACATGGTAGACGCATTCCCCGTGCATACTCCGTGATGGCTCTGCAGATATCGTCGTAATCGTTGCTGATGATTACTTTATAACCATTCTGCTCATATTCGTGCAACAGGCGGCGTTGATCCTCAGATAATACCCCATTGCCTTTAGGGGTCTTCAGCTCTATGCAGAAGCCACGGTATCGCACGTGTGCATTAAGGATCAATAGATCGGGCTGACCGCAATGATATCCTTTCTGCCAGCACTTTATGCGTTTGCCGTCCGAATCCTGCAGTTCGCCTAGACCAGGGGTCACGAGCATTTGGGGGTAAAACCTGCGGATGTAGTCCACTACCTTTTTATGCAGGTCGAATTCATTTTCGATCTTAAATACCAACTTGTTAGGACTGTTAAAACGCCGCTCTATTTCATACTTGCCTGTCTTCCTTAATGCTGGCAAGACCTCCTCGAATACCCAATCTTGGAACTCCTCTGCCTTTGACATCTTTGAACTGAATATCAATTGATACAACCCAGATTCGGTTACGTACACGGAATCTGGGTGTAAGTTGGAAGGGAGGCGATTCACCTCCCTTCTAAGTTCGCTAAGCCTTTTCTTGTATTTATCGCGAACGTGTACCTTAATAGCATCCTTTGAATATTCATATTTCAAGGCTGCCGCTATTTCCTTCGCTTTAAAGTACAGTTTGTCGCCTTGCACTATGCATTGCAGTTTGGTGCCGTTGCTTTCGAATACGCGTAACATGGTATATTAGTCAAATATTTTAACTTCAATACGCAACGCTTTTCAATTGGCTCATTTCTACGCTAAGCTGCGCGTCAGACGACACGACGAAGATATAAGCGTTTACCTTAAAGTCGGTACCACTTCCTTTGGTGTGCTTGATCTCCAAAGTGATACCGTCTTGAGTGTTTACCAGCCGCAGACCCTGACCGTGCATAGATTCATCGTTGGTGGTGCGCATATCGATCCACAGCGCGTACTTATCCATGAAGAACTCCTCAGGACTTATCTGGTCGCCGAACTTGCGCATCGCCTCCCTGTACACGTCTGCGGGCTTTATTCCCTGGGAGTAGACCTTGTTAGGTACTCCATTAATACTAACACCTACGTTCGTAATGTTTGGGTTAAAGAACGCCTCAGAGTCCCTACCACCTGCTGTGTATGTTTTTGCGAATAATACCATTAACCCTGTGAGACTTCTTCGGGGAATGTTAATGCTTTCATTGATTACCTCGGGACCATTGTTCTGGAAGCTAAACGTCTTATACATCACGACATGATCGTAAAGGAAGGCCTTACCTGAGCTGTATTCCATTCCAGCACTACGGGCCAGCTCTTCACTGTAGATCGTTTCATATTGTAACTCCAGGTTCGTGATGGAGTATGGTGTCGTCGTACTAGGTGCGGCACTTAATCCACCTAGAATGTTGTTAGCATCTGCTAATGTCACTTCGAACTGCAGCTCTGACAGCTGTCTTGGGTAATACACACCGTGGTTCGTAATTAATTCGAAGTCCAGGGGAATGACATACTTGGTACCATAGGCGGTCTTTATTTCCGTTGCCTTAGCCACTGCAGTCTCGCCTGAGGAGTCCGTGGGTTGTGTCTTCGTAGGCGTACGCACCTTACGCAGAATAACGCTACCAATTCCTTGTTCTATCCTTTGAGCACGGTCGAATGCAGTCAACCACAAGTCCTTCTACGTGGTGTACAGGTTGTACCTATTCAAATCCAACAAGGATTCCCCAGCGAACTTGATGCGCATTTTGGACACCAGGTTACGACCTACATTATTGACGATAATCCTTTCATCCGTGGTAGTAGGTTGCACTGCTAGGTCAAACCTTAGCGCTAACGTGCCGGGTACCAACACTAGGTTATCCGTTAGACGGGGTACGCCTACGTATAAGGTTTCTCCTGGCTTTGCGCTGCTGGGCGTGAATGTGACCCGGTGAAAGGTGCGTTCTGCCTTTAGTCCGCCAACCTGCTTGGGTAATACGTTGGGGTTTAACTTTGAGCTTATCATATATAATGGAAGTAGACGAAAATACTGACTTTGACCCCACCACTGAGGAAGGCAAAGAAGACATCAACGACGGCGACGAAGAACCGCTGCTTCCCACCCAACAACCTGACGATTCCCTAAGGAATAGGATTACGAATGCCCTAAGACATCCCCGAGCACGCGAGTACATATTGGCGGGCGAGCACATAGAGCTAGAGAATTTGGGCGCCGTAAGCTTGGCCGTGCAGCGGCTAAAAGATACGTATTCCAACTTTAACCCAGACGAAGTAAAACTTACCGAGCGCGGCGGTAGAGTCTTCATAAGCGTCCAAGACCTGAGATTTTCCGACAAAAACCGCTGGACGAAACCACGACCCCTTTTCGACGAAAATGGCGAAGTTAGGGGTGACGTGGCGAGATTAAGAGGTTTTCAACTAGCTACCCGGAGCGACTTAGAAAGGTTGGAAACCCTGAATGAGAGGGTTGCGTTAGAGAGGCGCGTCGAGGAGCTGCAAGAAACTTTGGAAGAAAGGGAAGCAGAATACATGAGACAAAACCAACTGCTCGCCGATGCTCAAAAGAGAGAAATCGACGATAAAAACCAAAGAATGATAGAAATGAGAGAACGAACAGACAATGCCCTACGCGAAAGAGACCAAGCCCAAAGAGCCTTCGATCTTGTCCTGCAAGACCTGGACATTAGTAAGGAAGAAGCAAAAAACTTGCATATCACCATAGCCGGCTCTTTGGAGGAACGGCGCCAGTTGGTTGCCGAAATCAGCACCAAAGAAGAGCAAATCCGGCAAAGAGATCAGGCTATTGAAGACCTGGAGGGGCAAATAGAGCGGCAGCAGGAAATAATTAATGACCAGACTCGTCCCGAAGAGGAAAGGGAGGCTGCCCAGAGGGAATCAGAAACCCTTCAGGTGCGCCTTGCGGAATTACAGGCGCAAAAGGACAACCTGGAAAAGGAGCTGGGGCTTACTACCAAGGAAAAGGTAAAAAGAGCCCTTTTGAAGTATGGTCTTCCGCTGGCATTTGCGGTCGCTATTAGCACCGTAGTAGGAGTTATCCTTAACGCGCTTAAGGCTACGGGCGCAGGCGTAAAGAAACTGGGCTCTGGTTTGGCGGACTTGGGGAAAAAGATGGCAGCCGGCTTGCCTGGGCTGCTTGGTAGTGTTCTTGGCCTGGCACTTAGGGCCGGCGGTGAACTGTTGAAGTTCGTGGGGAATAACATTTGGATCTTGGTAGTAGCTATTGGAGTGGTCCTCCTGAAGAAGATGCGGGGTTGATCTTATCCTTGTGTATTACTGGGGGCTTATCGTCGTCAGGCATCCTGGGCATCCTCGACTGCGGATAAGCAAAGATAGCATTCGCGCCGCCTTGATAATTTGGTATCAAGGGCAGGACGCTCATGGTGCTAATGGGCTTATGATTCCAAGTGGCATCCGTCGGGGTATTTTTTGACGGGGCGGCATTTATCCGAAGGTAGGCAACGTCGTTGGGGAGAACTTGTAACTTCGCATATTGGCAATTGGCTATCATGTGAAAAGTTACCGGCGTTAAGTCTTCTACACTTAACGGTGGGGGCTCCGACGAGAAATGAGCCGGGTTCCTATTATTATCTTTTTTTCTGTAGGGTAGTAATGGGTGGTCATCCTCATCAACGATCCTAAACCCGACATTACACGAATACCCCGTCGAAATGCAAATGGTACACATGATCAATCCCAGGCCCCCAACCTTCACCCACAGCCCGGTGTCAAGCCAACGCTGTTCTAAGTAGTCCTTCTCCTCCAAAAAATGTAGAAACCAATCTTCCTTCGCGTGCGGATTCATATATTTAAAGACTCGCCGCCGTAAGAGTGCTGATGATTGCGTGGTTATAGATAGTATCCATTTGATTTTCTATGCTATTTACCGTAACCTTTCCCGTATCGTCTACTCTTATCTGCAGCTTTACCTTCCCATGGCAATCGGCGACCATGTGGAAAGTCCAAACGGAAAGATTCTCGGCGCTCTGGGGGTTGGGCTCTACGGAGAAATGCGTTGGCTCCCTGGTGTTCGTTTTCGTGCGCATAGGCTGCAGTATGCCATTGTCATCCAGGAACCTAAAGCCCACGTTGGCGTGACTACTCGTGCCAATGCAAATGCTGCATATTATCAGCTTCTTTCCTGAGTAGTTCAGGTCTATAGACATCCCAGTGACATCAACCCAAGATGCCTGGGTGTATTTTTTCTCGCCTGTGTAAGTCGTATAGACACAATCTACTCCAGCTACGTAGGGGTTGTTCATCGCCATATATAATAGCTCAGACCAACGCCTGCGGCGGCTAAGCCGGCCTTTAGTAGGTTATGGTCATATTTCTATGGTATGGTTGGTAACACGGGAATATACTTTGATGATTTCTTAACTACGGGTAGCTTCGTTTCGTGTGACTTTTTTGGCTTCTCTACGAAGTGAGGAATGCCCTTGGTCATGTCAGAGTTCACGTCATTCACCCCAAACTTCATATCCTTAGTAGCTCGCTGAAGTTTGTTGTTGTAACCCACAACGGAATTAGTGTTGATGACCAAATTACTTGGCATTAACCAACAATCTGGCGACAAAGCGTAATCCAGTCTAACCTTTGATTGCTGCACCGCTAATTGATATCTCTGCACCGACTTGGATATGTCATTTTCTATTATTGCGGACTCAAACAGGGTTAGGAATTCTTGTTGCGTTTCCCGCGAAGCACCTTGGGATCCAACGATGGGGCTGCGGGTATTTACCTGCGCTCCCAGGGTGCAGTAGACGAATGCTTCAATGCTGCGGTTGATCCTGGCTAGGTTTCTTAGGCCTTTTCCTTTTAATAATACAAACGGATCCCAAGGACTGGGGTAAATTGTCTCAATCCTATCGATCAGCGTAACGTCATTCTTGCGACCACCCAAGTCGTAAAACTTTAGGACCCCGGGATATTTTTGATGATACATGTCTGCCGGACGCACGCCGTCAACATGCCAAGCATAGATAATGCCCAAGCCATGCGTGGCGCCCTTCCGATAACGAAAGTCTCTCTGCTGCGGCTTAAACTCATTCATTAGTCTTTCTAGGGCAGCGGAATCGTAGTGGTTATTCATTCTATTGAATGGCTTTTCCCCCGGCAGCGGTACGCTAAGCTCCTTCAATATGCGCCGCATAGTAAAGGCAACGTGGAACCTTAGAAAGGCAATGTCGAACATATCCGCGGCAACCCCGCAGCCCTTCGTAGCCGCCCAGACGGCAAAGTTTAACTGCTGCGGCCAGTACTTAAAGTTAGGCCCCTTTAACCATTCGTGGGCTTCTTTTCCTGAAGTGTGCGTAAGGTTAAAATCCTTAAAGATATCCCTTATTACTACGTCAAAGGTTTGCTTACCCACTGGAATCTTTAAATGCGTTACTATTTTATCAAAGTCGTTTACGCCACCTTCAGCATCGTAAAATGGGTAATCCTGGTTGGTTATTAATAAATTCTCCGGGAAATTAGGCTGTACCTCCTTTGTTATTGACAAAGGCTGCTCACTTACCTTCTTCATTATTTTTGGTTTCAAGTCCACATTGCTGTACATTCTGGAGCCATTGAAGTAAATCCCATCGGGTCTTCTTTCGAACTTACTGGGGTCTGCGCGTGGAAACATCTTCCTAAATGCTCTCCAATTCCAGTAGTCCCGGTTGTCATGATGTGGCTGCTCCTCAATATCATTTCCAAAAGCGTCGTACATTAGTATATATAATGGATGTTATACCATCAGCACCTCCACTTTATCCTGAACTTCCTAAGGATGCTGAAAACTTCAGGCTCAATAAAGCAAATTTAATCCTGGCTTACTTGGAAGGGCAGACACAACACTACGAAAAAGTTAGGAAGAAATACGTTAGAGCCCGTAGCACGCTACATAAGATTGCGATAACTTCAGGATCCATATCTGTTGTGTTAACGGGCTCCGGCGTTGCTACTTTGCTTACTGGACCCGGAGTAATTGTTGGGGTTCCTTTGGCCGGCGTTGGGGCAGCCTGTGGTATCATTTCGGCTGTTGCTACGGGTATTATGAAAAAGCTATCCACGAAAATATCAAAACACGACACGACAATAGCTCTGTCTAGGGCTAAAGTAAATACTATTACCGACCTTGTCTCAAAGGCATTGCGTGACAGGAAAATAGACAACGTAGAATTCTCGCTTATCTTAGCTGAAGAAGACAAATACGAGAAACTAAAGACGGACATCAGGAATAAAAAAACAGTCGTAAAAGATCTTTCCGAGGAATCTCGCAAAAAGATCTACCAGGAGGCAAAAGAAGAGCTTCAAAGAAAGCTCGCTCAGTAAGCATCTGCTTCGAAAAGAGCGTGACAGGATTTCATTTGCATATTGAACGCCGGCTGTCTGGGTCATATGCAAATTAAGTAGTTTCCAAGAATTACGCGTAATATAAATTCATCGTATGAATTGCGCGTAATATGTTATTGTCGCCTCGGAATCCATCCTAACAGGGGGTGGTTGGGGTCTATTTTGTAAAATATTTCGTAAATTACGTCAGGGTAATAAGGAATATCCTTATCCAGCCGACAAAACATCCACTCGGCCCTAGTCATATCAGAAACCTCAGGAATAGACTTACCGGTAATTTCAGACAAAAGATAGGGAATAGCTTTGTAATACTTCCCCAACTTTAATTTTTTCAGCGTTTTCCTTAAGCTTTGCGGGGTTGGCTCTTCTAAATGGTCTATGATTTTCTTCTTTACTTTGTTGTCTAAATATACCGGTCGATAACCTTGGATATGACTCATCCAGTCCCTAAAGTATTTTATTCTCTTATAAGGTGTTTTCTTACGACCTCCATTGGCGTAATACTGCTCTCTAGTAGCATTTGGTACGGCATTGCGAATGTTCTTACCACACTCGTAACACTGTGCTGACGTGTCATCTTCTATTTGCATTTTCTTACCACAACAAATATGCTTATTCGGTTTATTAGGCTTAAACTTGGGTTTCAAGCACTTTACACAAAAGTCATAAACAAACTCTTTACATTCTTCGCACTCCATATATAGGATAAATATTATGGAATGCGGGGTTTGCGCCAAATGTCGTTATGGGTTTTATCCGTGCCTCAAAACTTGAGACGGGTAATCACTGATTTACGATTGCGCTGATACCCCCATTCCCTATACTACTGCACCTGTGTAATTTTTTTTCTTGTCATCATGCAGTCTTCTCGCACACATTTACGGATCGCAGAATCGGATGGCAAATTTCCAGGCAGGGAAACACCATCAAGTAGCAAACGATGCTTTATTTCAGATGTGTATATGCTGGGTTGGCATAATTTTTCTACTTTTACGTATTCTGCTACTTCAGGTATTACTATTTCTCTTGGTGGGCATCGTCGGGATTGGGGAAGCGATGTATTATGCTCGTCGTAATGTCGAACAACTTTGTTCACATATCCAATACTAATACGCATTTCGTCAGCGATTGCTCTTTGTGATAGTCCTTGATGATTCAAGTCAAGAATTCGCTCACGATAAATTTGAGGAAGCTCTTTTCCATTGTCATAAATACCACCTTGATGGTTTATCATGAGTTTACATTTACCTGATGTCAAGAAAACAAGAAAATACTAAACTTGAAATTTATATACTGCATATGGCATCTGCAAAATAAGACGATTATGTTATAGAAATATAGAAAAATGTGAATAAAGATAAGTTTATCATACCGTGAATGTTTGCCGCACCGTAAGCCATTGCTGACAAGATGTTTGAGATTTTCCCGCCGGAGTGAATATGCAAACCTAACAAATCTTATCGTGAAATCAAATCGATCGCAGAAAGAGTTAGAACTCGAAGAGAACAACATATAAATCACACGCCTGGTACGTGTGTAACTTTTTTATTATAATAACACATTTTTCATTATAATAACACATTTTACTCTCAATGCCAGATATTTACCGTTCAAAAAAGTCCCAAAATAATATATCTGGTTTTTTTAGACACTCGATGCTGATTGGATGCCGCCATAATTATGCAGAAAAAAGTCCGAAAAAAGACAAAGAAAAGACCTAAGTGTTCATGGTTCGAGTGTTGTGACTGTAAAAAGAAACTAAAAGATATTTGAAGGATGATAATATATGTAGCTAAATTTTGGATTTGTGCAAACATATCATGACTATTTTTCGACTGGGAATTATAAAATAAATTAAATAGTACGCAAGCTGTGATTGGTTGATAGCCATGTTTGCATGAGGGTATGTAAACACAGTTGTGACGTCACACATTTCGTGTTTTCCAGGTCAAGTTCAAAAATTTACAGTTTCTTTCGAGGAAAAAAATTCCCCCAAAAATGTATTTTGAAGACGAAGTTCCAAATTTTGACTTGTGTCAGGGCCACAGGCATAAACCTATGGTCTCATGCAGGTGTTTCTGATCGTAATATCGATCATGACAATCTCTTGTTGGTCACCGCAAAGAGAATTCCCTCAGGAGCTACAACACACGTCCTTCGTCAGGACAGCTTCGGTTGTTCAGCGATGTGCTTTCTCATGATTTAAATGCACCGCCCGATAAGGAATACAAGTATTTCAAGGAGACAGTCAGCAGCTTCAAACTTTTTCCAGCGATAGCTCTTCAGATTCATAAAATATCTTATTGAGGCAAGACGAAACAATCAACTTCATTGCCATGTTTTCTGGCTGTCAAATTGAGCAAAACCACGTTTCTTTCAACCGAGAATTCCAGTCAGTGACACTCACTTATCTACTTTTGATCACTTTCGTAAAGAAAATCAATTCTGAAATCTTTTATTAAGATTTCTATTCAATCTTTGGACATTTCTTTGTATTTGTTTTAAAGTTTTAGAATGATAAATGCCTAAAATATATAGCTAGCGATCGAAGTTCGTGATGTATGGAGAATTTGTATTTTGATATGAGAATCAAATTCAAATAAAGATTTATTTTCTTGCAAGTGGTAATGTTTTCCGTTAGTATTTATTTTATAAAAGCAATAGAAAACTTTTTTCTCTGTGTTTACATAGCCTGATAGCAACACTCGGGGGGTTGGGAGAATTCTCGACAGTTATGCAAACCCTCGACTACGTCTCAGGTTTGTATAACTGTCTCGAATTCTCCCAACCTCCCCTCGTGTTGCTATCAGGCTATGTAAACACGGAAAAAGTTTTCTATTGCTTAGTTCTTTTTGAGTGTTTACCTTCAGTTTCTAGCACGTGGCTATCAATTAGGTGTCTATGTTTTTATTGGACAATAAGTTTTGCCATAAAATATATTTTAAAAATTCAAATGAAATCGATAAGCAGACCCTGATAATTGTCAGCGACGATTCGTTCTACGTACAGATGTTCCTGACGGGGTGGGGGGATGAGGTATCTTTATCCCATTTCCAAGCCCCCACTTTGACAAAATCCTATAGTCCAAGCCTATGTTTGGCTCAAATCTTAAATCCCATTCCAATTTTTTATCATTAATTTGTTTGTAAATTTTATTCCCAGTGCGTGAAATCCCATTTTCTCCACCACCACCCCCCCTCCCCAAAGGCAAATCCCAGCTGCCATTTTATTCCTTCATGAACGATAAGCCTCATATCATATGGCGTATCATACAAGGCCAATGAACTTGGTCAGTAACCACAAAAGTATTTCTTTCGCTTATTTTCAATTAAACTCTTCTATTACACAAATAATTAAAAGAAGAACTATATCTGAGTCTTATTTTCTAGTTCAGACTATTGATATTATCGCTATGAACAAGTCATAGTTTTGGGTCTACGTGCGCTTTTTTCGTGCGCTTAAAAATATTTTGCGCGCTGATTTCCGTGTCTTAATTTGAAGCAAAAAATCCATGTAAAATAAACAAGCTCTACACAGAAATTCGCTTAATCTTGAAATATGAAAAAATCGTGGATTCTACAAGATAAGAAAGTACCCGAAGCATACAATGTTACTGAATGAAAGTAAATAGTGCATAAACAAACATGTTTGTGATCGATTTGTACTTAAATGGTTTTGGATAGCTTGTAATTAACACCAGCTTCGTCTACGACTTTGAGATAAAACCATAAATCATGATTGCAAAAGATGAGATTTTTTTACTTTATTGGTAAATATTTCCTTGGAGAATATGACATAGTAGACATAGTTATAAAAGTATTAAAGAATTCCAGACTTTAAGGTTTTGAGTTGTGAATCCAGTTAAGTTTTGATTTATTTGCACAGCTGAATGCATGAAGACTGCACAAGACTACAAACTTACATCAGAGCTCATCGACTGCAATAGCGACAGTTTACGATAAGCACGTCATCAACTGGTTTGATGAAAATTACCCGAAACTTGAGAATAAGGGAAGAATAATTATATCAGACATGTAGTGATTGCGCATCATCGTCATCATCTTAAACACCATCATCATCATTCATCATAATCATCATTACCAACACCATCACCACCACCATCAACATCACCACCATCATTACCAACACCATCACCACCAGCATCAACATCACCACCATCAACATCAACATCACCAACAGCATCACCATCACCACCATCAACATCACCATCATCATCACCATCATCACCATCATCATCATCACCATCATCACCATCATCACCATCATCATCATCACCATCATCACCATCATCACCATCATCACCATCATCACCATCATCACCATCATCACCATCATCATCAACATCACCACCATCATTACCAACACCATCACCACCAGCATCAACATCACCACCATCAACATCAACATCACCAACAGCATCACCATCACCACCATCAACATCACCACCATCATCACCATCATCATCACCACCAGCATCACCACCATCGTCACCATCAACATCACCACCAGCATCAGCATCAGCATCAGCACCAGCATCAGCATCAGCACCAGCATCAGCATCAGCATCAGCATCAGCATCAGCATCAGCATCAGCAGCATAGCATCAGCATCAGCATCAGCATCAGCATCAGCATCACAGCATCATCAGCATCACAGCATCACCATCATCATCAGCATCAGCATCAGCATCATCATCAGCATCAGCATCAGCATCAGCATCAGCATCAGCATCAGCATCAGCATCAGCATCAGCATCAGCATCAGCATCAGCATCAGCATCAGCATCAGCATCAGCATCAGCATCAGCATCAGCATCAGCATCAGCATCAGCATCAGCATCAGCATCAGCATCAGCATCAGCATCAGCATCAGCATCAGCATCAGCAGCATCAGCATCAGCATCAGCATCAGCATCAGCATCAGCATCAGCATCAGCATCAGCATCAGCATCAGCATCAGCATCAGCATCAACCAACAAGCTAGTATATTGACAATGAAAATGTGGGAAAGAAAGAAAAGGAGATAAGAGGAAGAAAATAAAACAATCTTATAATTTCTACTTGTATAATGCTCTAATTATCATCTTAACTATCCTAGCTACGCATTACAATATACTTGGCTCAGCATAGTTCTCCTTGCCTTAGTATCCCTCCTCGATATACCCAACGTCCCTTCTTCTCTTTTCCACACTACACTTTGCTATCATCTCTTTGATGTCTTCTGTCAGCTCAAGTGGTGTCAACGTGGGCAGAAATCTCTTCACGGCAAAACCCTTCTCGTCGATCAAGAACTTTTCGAAGTTCCAAGAAATGTCGTCATTTCGCACGGGTTCCCAAGTGATACGTTTTAAATCTTTCATGATGACTCCGCCAGGAAGAGGACAATATTTCTGAAAGAATTATATGTCATTTTTCAGAATTTAAGTGCCGCCCACAGTTTTTTCGCCTAACGACAGCTACGGACACACAGTGCAACATTGCGCGCAATATTGCAGGCAATGTTGCCGAAGAAGGATCGTTTTCTACTTTAATGCGCGTGCCACAAAATGCATCATGTGACATGGCTTGCATTATAGATTGCTTGCAACATTGCGTACAATGTGTATCCGTAGCTTGATAAGGAAAGCAGGTTGTGTGCAAAGGCTTGCGCAAGGCCCTTGCAAACTCATATCACGTATAATAAACGCAAGTTCCGTTTTACGTAGTGCGTTAAAAACTCACCACGCACGATAAACACAAGACGCAGAACAGAACAAAAAAGATTTGATTTAGATTAGATTGCTTACCTTTAAATGCGTGTAAATCGAGTCTTCCTTGGCTCCATTCACATCATGCTTCTCAAACAGTCGAAAGGCAGGTTCAAACCCATTCCCAGGTCGAACATACTTGATTCCGTTAATAATTTCTCGAGGATTCCGTCCTGGCTCATGGAAGTTGAACTGATTACAGGGGAATCCCAAAATGGCGAATCCACATCCATCGTCTTTAGGTTCGCTGTATTTTTCCATTAATGCATTCAGTTGTGGATAATCTCTCGGTGTGAAGCGTCAGTATGTCGCTACGTTTATCACCAAGAGAACCTTCCCTCTATATTCGTCCCATTCCACGGTTTTTCTGAATAAATCTTTAAGTTGAAAGTTATAGAGTGGATTCTTACTTCTTTTACAAGTTGATTGCTTATTTGCAGTCGATAAGGACGCTTGAAAGACAAGGAAATACGAGAAGAATTGAGCAGCCTTCATCCTCAAGCTGGCGCCCTTTTCACAGGCTAGCCTGGAAGTTCTAAATAAATGCTCGCTACCAAAAGATTATTAATCATGCATCAAGTTCACCATAAATATCTCAACTTATGAGTTTAAAGTGTTCTTGAAGCGTGCAACTGTGAACGCTTTACCGATTGTTATGCTAATGATTGCGGAAAATATCACACAGTTCAATATCAAAAACAATGATTTTTTTTTCGTTGAAAGCATATTTATTTTCGCTTAATCGTTGATAATCGATGGATTTGTATATTATCCTGCTTGAAAGTGGTTTTCAATTGGTTCTTATAGAGTTATATGAATGATAGATGCCATTTGCCCGGAGAAGTGAAAAATATGTTGAATGCTGTTTGGCAGCTTTATGTTAGCCAGGAGACAGCTTTCAAAGTTCGCAAAAAAAAAAAAAAAAAACCACTTGAAGAACAATAAATTATGTGTTCGGTGTGTATATAATGGAGTAGAGAGAATAAGAGAAAAATATCAAATGCCCTTTGAAGAACAATGATTACTCTAGTACAAAGACGTCCATATCGGCAATTGTGAAAGGCTCTCTTAAGGTTGCCAAACAAAATGTAATATTAGAGAGTTTTGGATTTACGTTCACGGCAAACGTGAAACGTCAGTTGACCATTTAAAAATTAATGATGAAAAGGTAAATTATACACCGTGAAAAGATGAAAAAACTTACTGACGTTTCGGACGCTAGTCCTTCGTCTTTGACTCCGACGAAGGACTAGCGTCCGAAACGTCAGTAAGTTTTTTCATCTTTTCACGGTGTATAATTTACCTTTTCATCATTACTGTTTCATTAGAAACACCGACGCAGCTCACACTAGTCTTTAGCTAGTTATATCCATTTAAAAATTATTTTAAATAGCTTAAAAAGAATCGCAAAAAAGTCCAAGTAGTAGAAAAACAAAAAAATATTTGTCTTTGGTGAGAAGGTTTGTAAAAGGTAAAGTAAAATAAAGGAAAACTATGAAAACGTGGTCACGTTTGCCGTTTGCGGAGAGAAAAAAAAATCAATCTAAAACTCTCTATTGCTTCAAAAAAAAAACCCTGAGTAACAACAACAGTAACAACTGGAAGGAAAGAAAGAAAGAAAAAATCTTTTAAATGAGTGAATGAATGAATAAATTTATTTAATAACGAAACCTCCTCGACCACCATCTGTAAAGCTTTTCGTGAGAAACCTTAGATCAATAACGAATCACTAACTAAATTAAAAAACCCAAAAGTACAAGAAATTTTTCAGGATCAGTTTGTGGACAACAAAACCTCAGCAAAGCGCTGTTAAACCAAAATCAGGGCTTGATTTAGTGTGGCCACAATTGTTTTTGATTGAATTTTTTCGTCGCTTTTTGGTTAAAACGGGAAACCACATATTTTTGATGAAAAGGAGAATTTTCAAAACTATGTGCGATGGTAAGGCATTAGAAAAAAGGCATCAAACGCGCGACAAAAAAGTACCCATTTCCTCCTCATTTTCCCGCAGTCGTTTCTATTCTCTACTTTCACATCCCCATAACTGTCCCAAATTGAAAGGTTTCTTAATTGAATTTATGTTATACCTGCTTTTATCTGTACAATACTGATTATCAGTTTATTCCAAGTTATTTTTGCGTGTACAGATCATCAAGAGTCTTGGTCTTATAGAAAATGTATTAACTTACGAAAAAAGGTTTAAAATTTACCTTAAACGTCTTCAAGCTTCTATATTTTTCTGTTTTTTACTTCTTCATTTTATTTTTGGATAAAAACAAAGTATTGTCAACATTGTCTGATCAGCCTTCAGCAAAATAAGTGGGTTTTTACCCTCTGGTTACCCCCCAAAGACGCAAAAGTATTATGGCGATGTGAAAGTAGAGAATCAAGAACTTTTTCAAAAAATCACGGCTCTGACTTCTCATCGCAGGCTCACTTGCTCACTGCTAGTAGTGGGTATAAAATCCTTAAAGAAGAACAGTGACAACAGCTTGCCTTACGACAAAGACACTCAGAAAAAATATTTCGCTTGTCATTGAGAAAAATGTATTGCTAAACTAAGCGAGGATTGGTAAGTGAGTCTGCGGTTAAAGAACACAGCGGTAATAGTACGTTCTTTGAGTGCACGTAAGATTGTCTATTCTTAACTGGAGCTAAGTTAAAGTCAAACTTAAGTTAAACTGGCAAATAATTTAAACATTACCTACTAATAAAAATTCTATGGAATGTCGAGTGGCTAGTTTACATTAAAATCTGTTGCAATATGAGATTATGATCCACGGATGACCAAAACCAACGCGAGCTCATTAAATGAGAATTCTACATTTTCTACCAATTTTAAATTGAGTTCTATACGCATGCTTCTCCAATGTTGACCAAAATACACGCGGGCTCATTAGATGAGCGTTCCTACCAATTTATTATTTTTTTAAAAGTGTTTTCAGCATGCGTCTCTTTAATGTGGGTAACACTGCTGACACAAGTACTCATGGGTTGTCGTCGCAATTCCATTGGGGGTGTTGGTATGGATTTCTTGTTTGCGCTTGACCCTCCGGTTTTGGAACCATATTTTGACTTGCTTTTCAGTCAAGTTCAACATCGAAGCTATTTTTGTTCTCTCGCTCTTTTGGAGGTACTTTTTAGCCAGGAAGCATCGTTCTAGGCCTTGTCGTTGTAGTTGAGTGAACACTGGTCGAGGTCTTGGTGGCTTTCTCTGTGAGTGATAGGAATTCGACGATGGAGTCACTAGAAAAAAAATACATTTTCATTAACTGAATTGTTCTAACATAAATACGTAAAAAAGAATATTAACTGTATATTACAAGTTGAAAGTTAAGAAAGCTGGAGTTCGACACAATGAGATGGATCAAGAGAATATGAACTAAGAGAAGGAATCCCCGTGCCCCATCATGTGCGCACTTTGATGCTAGCTATTTTTAGAATCTATTCTAAAAATATCATCCAATGATATCATTTATTTTATCGTTTGGTCTTCTGCACGCGCATAGTACGCGCGCGCTCTACGCTGTTTGCTAACGTTTTCTTGTGCTTTTCTTGTGTTCAAATGTTCAAATCTGCCCTCAAGATGACGATGCAGGTCGAAAGCTCTGGGAAATAAATGTAAAAATACTTCAGAAAGTTGAAAAAATTGCTACTTCAATTTCCTGTCGTATTTGCCAAGCTTTCGACGTGCACATTCATATTCAGGGCAGAGTCGAAATAACGGAAAAACCCCAAAAACGTAAGCAAACAGCGTAGAGCGCACGCAGTAAATGCGCGTGTAGAAAAACAAATGGTTTGAAAATAGCATCAAACTGTGCACATGATGGCTACAAGGCTATATAGGGGGAATTCCTTCTCCTAGTTCATTTTCTCTCGGATGGATCGATTAAATTTAAATTTTTGTTAAACGCCAAGTTTGAAAGTTATATATTTTTGTGGCTTCAAGTCCGTAATTCTTTACCGATAAACATCTAATTATTCATTAAAATTAAAACTATACTGTTAATTTTATTTATTTGTTTATTTCTCTTATCTGTATGTAATGTTGGGAAACAACGCGTTAGTTCGTAATAGTTTCCTTCCATAGGTTTTGTTAGTAAGTCGCAAAGATAGAAATTGTCAAAAATCGAAATTTTGGTATGAAACGATTCGTTGGAAGGGCATCTTTTGCCTCGAGCAAAGGATATGGAAAGGCGTAATCTTTACTTACTTGGCTGACTAGTCGTGGTACCACTAAGTATCGCTTCAATGCCAAACTTCAGCTTTGGAGTTACAGTTTCAGGGTTTGAAATTTCATCATCTTCTTCAAGATCAAGATTTTTGTCCTTAACGTCGTCGACTTCAGCTGTAACTCTACTCAACTCATTCTCCAGACTCAGCTCCTCGAGAAGTGGTTTAGGGATAATCCTGATAGGTGTCGTATGCCACTGCGTGCTCGTGCGTAGTGGACACAAAGGAATAGGCCTGATGGGATACATTGGAGTGACATGGCATTGCTCCTCTACGAACCAGTTTGGATTCATTCGCTTAAACGTATAAATTCTACTTATAGTGACTGGTTTTTGCAAGGTTGCTGTAGCTGTAATTGCTCGGACGGTCAAAGTCTAATTTAAGATGAGGTATATGTGACTAAAAAACTTATGTCTCATTGCTTGACCAGGTGATTGGCTAATTGGATATGGAAAGTCTAGCTCGGGAATGACTCGAATATCAAAATTGTTTATGATTAGTCCAATCTAAAAACTGATTGAAGTTTGTTAGCTCAACAAATAAACAATGGGGGGTTTAACCCACGGGGGTGGGGGACGGGGGATGCACTTCCGACAGGGAAGGGCCTGCAAGGGGCGGAGAACATAACCAAAAGCTGCACGTGCAAGGGATTCTGAAATTTATAGTATGGGCGCGCAAATGACTAATATAACCCAAGTTGCTCTAATTCCCAGGCAGAGGGTGAAAAAATAATTCTTTTCTCTTGATGATCGATGTCGTTTATGATGCTTTGATCTTCAGGTTGCGATTGAGTAAACTGGAGCGCAAGTTGTTTGTGGTGAGATCCTCTTCTACCACTCGTCCATCAAAGATTTTTTGTCTCTGATCTTTAACTAATGATATATCATTCTTCGCATGCTTACTTATGATACTTTTTCTATTTTGACTCTTTGATGATTGAAGGGTTCTCCTTGAACAAGCATTCTCCAAGCTACACAAGATAACACTGATTTCTACACTCGGAAATTCTCAAGTGCTTGGACTATTTTCCGTTGTGTTTACATTAGGCCAGAATATACCCTGATTTTCAATATAATACCAGCTATAAATAGTTGTGAATAGCCTCATTTTTGGCTTGGTTTACCTTAGGTCAGTTTAGCACAGCTCGCGTGTCTATAATTGTACACTGACACAAACATCGGCTTACTGAAAATCATTTTGTGTGGTAGTCCTTGAATGAAGATTATTTATTATTATCATAAACAATCGTTACGCTATTTTAAAAAATGTCGTTCTTGTTACACGAGGGTAGCACTTAATAGCCAGTGGCTAACAAACCTGTGGCACTCGTTCCATGATCGAATTGGAATTTTATCCTCGATTTTGTTTGTTTTATTTAAACATATTTTGTCGTTACATTAACCCCAAGAGCGTAACGCTCATCGAGGGGGTCTATGTTGATTTTTTATCAGAGGGATGAAAATCGGCCTGGAAAAAAACCCGAAGCACAAGAGAAAATAAACTAGAAATGTTACTCATATAAACACCGAGTTTGAGTTATGAACCCGGGTCGTGAGAGGCGAGCGCTTTCACCGGTACGCTACCCGCGCTATCAGTGGTTTTTAAATAATGTTGAACTATGGACTCTTGCCCGTTTAGGGTAGGGATGTGCATGCCGCTGAGCCCTCTGAACCCTGACCCTGTTCCAGAGTAAAATCGCTGAAATTCAGACCCTGTTCCAGAGCAAGATCGCTGAAAAGCATAACATTTTCCGGTAGTGCGAAAATAGATACCCTGTTCCAGAGAGGAGAGAGCGTGATTTCATATACCCTGTCCCAGAGCGAGCGCGATTTTATATACCCTGTTCCAGAGTTGAATCGCTGAAAACCATACCCTGTTTGGCGGCACGTACCCGTATAGCAAATATTGGGGAGTACTACCTCCCCCTCCCCTGGGAGAGTATACTAGAACCTTCAGAATCAACTCAAAATGGAGGCTAAAAATATCGTATAGAAATCATAAGCCCTCTTTTTTCCTCGAGGGAATTTTAGCTAATTTTATATTCAGTGTTGTGAGATAAACGGTCGTAGCATAATCGAGTGATGTTTTGACCTACAATCTTGAAGTGCGTGCTGCCCTATATCTTTCCTAATGGAGAATTAAGACACTCGCTCGAACTACAGCGCGCGAATCTGGTCTGTCAAAACAAAAATATTATTTTTTTGATTGTGGAGGAGAGTTCAACAGTTTTTCTAGATATTTTAATTAATTTTTTCTATTTCTGATAACCTCGAAGGTTTTCTTTGTAATTCAGAATAAAAAATAACAATATGTAATAAATATAAACTTTATTTGAAGTTCACCTCTTGTCTCGTCAATCAAAGCCGACCGTAGGTAGACCGTATCTTAAATAAACTACCTCTAAAAAAGATCTGTTTTTATAGTATTTGTAGCGAAAGATAAAGGGTTAGAGAGAACTGAGTGCGCTAAAAATGGGTGATGGCTCGGAGATCGGTGTAGCGGCAATAATACTGAGCTTTAAGCTCAACTTCGCAATACTTTGATATTTGAAACATAGCCTATATAAAAACTTTTCCAGCTTTTCTTTTCTTGTGCAATCGACGTCTACTTTCTAAGTTATGCCAAAACTGTTGTTAAGAAAAATAAGTAAGTTTGATTGATGGATTAGCCATAATATCAGAACATGTACGTGCAGTGTTGTGACTCCACAGATCCCATAAACACGAAAAACTCTCTCTCTAAACTCAAGACAAGTATTTGTTCTGCATATTTGTTAACTGGGTTTTACGATTCTTAGAAGCTGAATTAGGGATTCTTCTTCAATAAGCATCGCCATTAGTGAAAGCTTTCATGAGTTCCTGATTTTTCCGCGATGGCTTCGTTGAACGCAAGTTTTGGGTACGAGTTTTAACTTTTAAAAAACAAAGAAAAGCATACAAATAAGCTTCTATAGTTTAAAATAGTGGCGTACGGCTTTTCTGATGACAGAGTCTTCCGTAGCTAGTGAGAAAATGACTTCGGGATACTCTTTTAGCAAGAAATGCGAGACTAAAAATTTTCATTTTAAAAAATTCGAAGAAGACTTCGCAATCTCATTACAAAAGCGTTTGTTTGTTTATTTTCTTGTTGGGGTGTTGGAATTCATGGTTAACGTTTATTTTCGATAAGACGATTAAACACTTTGACGAATCTTAACAAGAAGCAAACTATCAAATAAGGTTATCTCATCGCGAAACAAATTTATTATCTAATAGTACGAATTACCTGAATTCCTATAAAAGAATATTTTGGCAGTCCTAACTTTTCATTTTCTAAGCATATTTTCTAGTGATAGCACATGATAGTGTTTGCCTGTCACCGAAATACTGATATAGCAATGTTATTTCCTGAAGTTAACTGTTTAAAACACCGTCTAGTCTTTCCTTCCTCTATAACCCAAAATAAGAGAAAGTTTTCTTAAAATAAATAATCAATTTTAGTTTTCTTTAATATCTTAAAGTAGATAGAGCTTTGGAGACGTAAAATGATCTTGTGCACGATGGCTAGGTATTGGGGGAATAACAAATAAATAAATAATTGAAGATTGAAAATCTTGATCCTAAAACAAAAACAAAAAAACAAAAAAAAAACAAAAAAACAAAACAAAACAAAACAAAACAAAACAAAACAAAAACGCGCACATGAAAAAATAAATAAAACCAAGTTCCTGTGGTGCCATACTACAGACACTGCAATGGCTTTCGCGTTCAAGCATTTTTGTTGTTGTTGTTTTTTGGTTTTTTGTTTTGGTTGGTTAATTCTGAATCCAGAAAAGAAATGATTTGAAAATTAAGTCATCGTTCTATGATTCGTTCTCGTTCCTGCTTATATAGAAAACGCTCCAGCTGAGATTTGACCAAAACGTCGTCGAACGTGCGTCCTGCACAAGCAAGTCACCGGGGGCCCTTCGGTATTCTGTCTGGGAGAGCGCGTCCTTATAAGCTATAATTATAACTTAGTCATAACTGTTATATAACATTCGTATAAAAAGCACGAGTCAGGCTGATAAAGGCAAAAATTATTGTCAGTTATAAGAGTTATTATGACGAAGTAAGTCGTCGTTGATATGATAACTTAACCGCAGGATGGCTGACAATCAAATGCGATATTGGAACATTCCAGGTAATCGATTACCAAACTGATAACCAGAACGCGATCGTATTCTTGGTCAGGTTTCTTGGTGTTGCAGAATGTATTGTATTCTTGGTCAGGTTTCTTGGTGTTGCAGGATGTATTGTATTCTTGGTCAGGTTTCTTGGTGTTGCAGGATGTATTGTATTCTTGGTCAGGTTTCTTGGTGTTGCAGGATGTATTGTATTCTTGGTCAGGTTTCATGGTGTTGAAGGATGCATGAAATCTTCTATAAAGATCAATCCAAGACAACTCGAAAACCACTTCGTTTTATTGTACAAAGATAGCGTGTCCTTGATTTAACAAAATAATAAATTCCCAACCGACGATAACGATCGAGCATGGATTTTTCACCATTTAGCTAGCATTTTGTAAACTAAGAACAAACTTAGTTAATTCTGCTTGCAAAAAAGTAAGAAATAAGAGGGGAGGGGAGAAAATCTTAAAACGGGCTAAATCAAAAAAATAACCACACAGAGCGAAGGAAGTGCTATTTCTCAATGATCGGGTAAAATTTCGATGCTTTATTTCACGTTTCAATGATTTTATTGAATTTTTTAATGAATCCCCATACATTTCCTTACAACATGACACCACAGAAACAAAGCTTGGGCTACCTGTGCTACAACTGGATAGGAAGTGGAGACCACACGCAACTGTTGCGAAGGAAATGTCAGAAGTCCCACCAATATCGTAAAACATTTGACAATTAAAATCATCTTACAATAAAAACTTGGAAAATATGTTACAAAGAAATGGAAAAGAAATTATTTGTGTTCATTCAATACTTTTGAAACAACAATTTCTTTCACCCAAAATTTTACAAATAGTTTTTTTAAGGCCAAGTAAAAAAATTACGTTTACAGGCATCCCAGCCACTTTTTAGACAAATTTGATAGGAAATATAGGCTGTGCAAGTTCTAAATATAGGAAAATATAGGAGTTTTTCCCAAAAATATATGCACTTTATAGGAGCTAAAATAGCTTTTCAGTGACGTAACCAGGGATCTTGCAGGGAGGGTACAGGCAATGATTTATTTGCAGAACCAAATAAGCCATAAAAAAGATAGAACCGAAAAAAGAAAAAAAACCAGTGTAAAATGTAAATGTATCACTCAGCAGTCGTCCTATTTATAGGAAATATGGGAGGTTTTCTTTAAATATAGGCTCTTTATAGGATCCTATACAAATTATAGGATATATAGGATATATAGGAGGTCTGGGATGCCTGTGTTTATCGTCCCCGGCTGCTTCATCTTTTTGGGCCGCCTGTTTTTTAATCATTATTTGTTATTCCACCTAGTTTTTTAAAATCGAAACAAGAAAAAGTAACAGGTGCTATTTTCGTTTCGAACCCAGTCTCCCTCAATTTGGTACGAAGAGAAATTTGCGTTACCTTTACTTAATAAAAAGTCAGTAAATAATAAAAAAACCCGCCCACACGCGCTCTTTTTTTAAGAAATCCGGACGATAAACATGTATTTTTTTGACTTGGCCTAAAAGAATTTTTCTATTTTGCATATGCATTTGCATGGTGTTATCAATACTTTTTTTCTGGTGTTCACCAAGATATGAAATGCTTTTGAATATGTTATAAGAATTTCCCATTTTTACACCTCACAGAAATTGTGAAGATTTTTCCTGGCGACAAAAATTTTGGTCTGATTTGAAAAAAAAAAATCAAAAGAAGTGTGGTTTCTTCTTCCAGTAATGTTCAACCACTATTGAATTTTTCTTCACCTTTTCCAAAAATGTTTTTTTTTGTCAACCAAAAATCGTCTCAATTGCAAGACCATCTTCATTTTTCTTCTTCTCCTTCTTCTTCTCCTTCTTCGATTCTAATGGTTGTCTGAATAATATCGTTTTTTCAGAGTTCTGTATTTTCTCAACATGTACAGAGCTTCAATTTCTTTTACGACATATTCACCCCGAGCAATCAGCATTTTGATTTTCTCTGGGTCTGACTCTTCACTGTTTTTAAAGAAGGCTTTCTTTAGTTTTTCCTTGAAGTATTTTTCTCCCATAGGGTAATCTCTTCCAAGGTATACCAACTAAAATAATAAAAACAATATAAAATTATCACCTTACTTAATTTTTAAGTACCGTAATTACTTGTTTAAGTGATGCTGCGCTTATTATTTTTTTGGGTTTCGTAAGCTGCGTTAATTTGGGGGCAGCATTTATTCAATCAAGGGCGGCACATCATGTGTAACCAATGATTTAATAGAAATTGAATACAAACGTCAAACAGTCTGAAAGTTATTCTGCAAGCCCATCGATCAATCAATCATGATCAGTTGATTGCATGGTTAATCAGATATTAACTTACTGACTACATTTACATTCGTTAATTCATTATTTCATTTATTTAATCCCATTTTCATAAAAATTTTCATTCACTAGTTGGAGCCGAATTAACATGTTCTTAAAAAATCTACATGTTTTATCCGTAATCTTACATTTAATATTATGTCTGAATGCGAAAGCCTCAAACATAAGTCTATCATTTAATCTTAATTCATTATTTATTTATTCATTCACTCGCTCATTCATTTCTCCATAAAGTAAAAGCCTTTAAAGAGGTCAAAAACAAAGCATGAAACCTTTTCCCTGTGACTTACTTGTCGGTACAGATGTTTAACTGCATAGCGTAAGTTATTTGACATCTTGTCCTTTGGGTATGAGCTTAATTCAACTCCAATAATGTAGAGTTGAAATGGTCAAAAGAAATTCAGAGATGTAAATTTACTGAAATGAGAAAATAATACATAGATTTAAGACATTTTGTCATTATATATTATACAAACATATCACTATTCAAAGTCCATTTGGATTGGTTATTAATAAGGAGTATGTCCCATCCCAATGCATTTGGCTTTAGTCACCATCAGGAAAGTGAAGTGACCCATCCACCCTTAATGAAGACGGGTTTGAATTTACATTGCGCGCTCTGGTTTGGGCTTAACCCTGGCCAGAGCGATTCCCCATACCTTATTTACAAATTAGAACTTGGAAGTTGATTTTTGTCAAGGGAGAAAAACCTTGAGGCATGACCAACAATCAACTCTACTCGCATACAACACAGAGGGCTCTAGACCAGGTCACATTGGTGAGAGGCTAGCAAACTTACTGCTACATCACCTGTGCTTCCTTTGTCCTTATGTAATGACAGCTTGGTCACATGGGAGAACCTATATAGCATTCAGTTGATGCAATGTATTAAGAAAATCTATTGTAATTAATTGTCGTTCTATCTATCGTGTTAGGTGTGATTCACATTGCATTTTTATGAAGACATTACATCAACTGCTTGCTACGTAGCCTCTCCCTTGGTCACATGATCTTACATCCCTTAAATCCAACAGTTGTGTCAATAAGCCTGAAGCGAGATGACGTTTTACCCCCCACTCTATACCATAATAGTTTTTAAAATTCTTTCATATTAAAATTTTTGATTCCTTAGAGAATACAGGAACAATAGTCATAATTAAAGAACAAAAGCAATGTGAAAAGGATTATGGTCTAGAGACGGGGGTAAAACATCATCTTGCTTCAGGCTTATTAGGTCACAGAAGCCATGTTGGTGTACCAAAACAATGCATTTTCTATCCTTGGGGAATTAAACTCTACTCTTATGCTAAAACTGTGCAGGAAGTTACTATTGTTTGGTATAACAATATGGCTGCCTTGTCACGTGTCTGAGTGAAAACGCTCTCTTTAGAAATGAAAAGAGCTCCTTAAAAGCAAGCGCTTAAACATAGCCTAAATGTATCCCAGAAATTTAGGTATTTTCTAACCAACACTCGCTCCCTACATGAATTCAAAATGTATAGATCATAACCTAAGTGCTTTTCTAATGAAAAACTCTTTAACACGGACGTCTAAGATATGATCTCATAGGCTAAGAGACTTGAATAAAGAAAAGATACGAAATTGTTGGCGTGTTTGATTCACGAAAGATTCCATACATCATTTCTCTTAACTACAAATTATGTTTAACTACCTACATACAGAGATAGAACATGCATATGAACAGAAGGGATTCAGAATATCTATTATTACAGGATAAAGCTGATAATCTATCAGTAATGTTTACGTACATAAAAAAAAAAAAGATAGAAAGACATGCAAAGCTCGTTTTGATCATTTTTCTCTCAAATTGCATAACACGTTTAAAAACTCGCTTCAATAAAACTAACAATTCTTAAGATCCAACACTGACTTACCAGTTAGGTTCTCCTACAGTGTTTATAGTCAAACAAATGTGTTTTATGTCGTGAAATGGTTGTTATCTCTCACATCTAGATATGATTTTCTGCATGTATATCTTTGCTATTTGTTCGAATGAGTCACGTACCTAGACAAGAGCACCGGAAAAGGCCAGGACACGTAAACAATAACCCACAGGTAACCCAATTCTTGCTTTTGCTAATGATTGAATTTTTGGCCTGCCAGGGTACAGCTGTAGGGTAATACAGGTTAGTAAGTCGTATTTCCATCGTTTTCTTTTGTGTCTATTTGACTACTAAATATAACAAATATATACTTTTTGTCAGTTTTTCCCCCCACTCATATGCTACATTTAGATAATTTGTGCTTTGTCCTTACTTTAAGAAAATTTTAAAATGTATACCATTTGATAACAAAATTTGATATTTGAATGTCTCATGCTGTAATCAGGCTTAACGACACCTTAATAATTATATTGACTGCAATATATTTATTTTACAGGATATAAATTTTATAAGTGTATACCTATATACCAATGGTCTGACTATCAGAAATCCTCCACTCTGGTTGGCCGAGCTACTAGTGATGTATTGGTGCTAGACCACTAGTAGCGAAAAGCAGAGGGCAAAAATAAATTATTTCAACCTAATTTTAACACTGTTTGTATTCATCCCAGGGGGTACTCTTGCCCATTTAGAGTAGGGATGTGCAGCTGAACCCTCTGAACCCTGACCCTGTTCCAGAGTAAAATCGTTGAAAATCATAACCTGTTCCAGTATTGTGAAAATGGATACCCTGTTCCAGAGAGGAGAGAGCGTGATTTCATATACCCTGTTCCAGAGCAATCGCGATTTTATATACCCTGTTCCAGAGTAGGATTGCTGAAAACCATACCCTGTTTGGCGGCACGTACCCGTATAGCGAATATAGGGGAGTACCCCCTGGGGTATTCATTAGACCTATTAGTAAGAGATTAGACCTTTCACACTGATGGTCTAAGTCAATGGCTTATTTGGCATGAGCTATAGACTCAGACCATTCAGACTGTGGGTGCATGAGTCAATGTGCTGTTCTTTTCAGTTTTAACAATATTTGAAACATTACAAAATTTACAAAAAATTTTATATACATCATTACTGCTAGAAGAAGGAACAAAATTATGAAAAGGAGCAAACAATGACTATAGTAATATACAAGTAGTGCAATATTAGTGAATGAAATTAGATTCTTCCTGTTCTTCTATTTATACAGCCATCTCCATCTTTATCTTTGGGTGTGGCTTGTAATCCATTATTTCGAAGTCTTCAAATTTAAAATCATTAATATCCTTCACTTCACGCTTTATCTTGAAAGTTGGGAATGGGCGAGGCTCACGCTTTAGCTGTGAAGGGGAAAAAAATGTTACATTGTTAAGCTTTCTGTCCACTGCCTTGAAGTCTTAAAAACTGACATCATTTTACTACCCACTACAAGAATGCTTTTTAAAATATTTTTCTTATTCAAGGTATGACAATAGACCTTATTGGCCATGCCGCAATGGTTTTCCATTTAAGACAACATGTCATTCCCTAGGTCATCATTTCTTTGTCTATTGCTTGCCAAGAGAAGACATGAATATGGATTTACAACTCAATCAATGAAAATTATTCTCTAGGGAATGGCACGTGGCCTGTAATGGGAAAACATAGCAACACAACAAAGGTCTGTTGGTGATAATTAACTGAACAACAGAGAAAATGCAAGGGATTCTAGTAGTGGTAATAAATGACCCTATAATGCAAAATGCTTTAAAGTAAAACCACCTCAAGTGTGAACACGTAGAGGTCATTAATGACTTTATTTTTGGATTCTTTATTTCATTATTCGATTTGAAGATTCATTAATGAAAACAAATCTTCAATATTTTAAAAAAAAAAAAAAATTTGAAAATTCGATTAACTTGGCTTGTAGGCTCTTGTTTATAGCGCAAACAGAAGGTAATTCATTAATATTACATATTCCTTGCACAAAAAGTTGTTTTTGCATTTCAGTTGCATATATGCTTGGCTTTTGTATATGCCAGGCTTTGAAGATTTGTTTTCAATAACAAATGTTCGAATCGAATAATGAATTCAAGAATCCAAAAATAAAGTCATTAATGACCTCTACGTGTTCACGCTTGAGGTGGTTTGACTGTAAAGTAACAATACTCTACTAACCTGCTCTTCCAGAGCATCAAAGTGGTTTAGATAAACATGAGCATCTCCAAGAGTATGAACAAAGTCACCAGGCTAAAATTTAAAAGGTTTAAAAATGTTTTAGGATAATGTGTAGTTCCAGAAATCATCCATACCCAACCCACTGAGGAATTTGGAATTTCCAGAGAGTAGGGGATCAGAAAAAGAACAAAAATTACAGTCAAGTTTATATGGAAGAAAATTGGAATTTCTGGGGGGTAGGAGGGTGTCTGAAAAAAATTCCTCCGTGAGGGGGTATGGATATTTTTTGGAACTACACAATTCTAGTAAGAGAAGAGCCACAAAATTTGAACAAATGTTTTTTATGAAATTTTTGTTTCCATTCAGCCTAAAATTTAAAGGTTTTTTTTCTTTAAGTGGTAGCAACACCTCTGTATGAAGTTAGAAATTCAAAAGTTTGAAAATTGAAAATCCTGAGATGAGGTTGCGGGTTGCTTTGAATCATCTTTTGCTAAAACTAGTCAAATGAACAAATTTAATAAATATTATTAAGCACAAATGCAGTTGCAGGTACCTTCAATTCACAAACATGAGCTATCATATATGTCAACAGCGAATAACTTGCAATATTGAATGGAACACCAAGACCCTATAAAGAAAGATGAGTGGACTGATGACTCTACTATTTACTTACTTAATCATGCATATAGATGCATTGCACCATAACATGACGGAAGGAATGACACAATCACTTTACACGTGAAAGAATTTAATTCCCAAGAGCAAAGGGATTTTATTGTTCTGTCATCTAACCACAGGCAGTCCAAGCCGTATTATGGGCACCGGCACATTGTGGTGCAAAACCTCTTTATCACATTATTCTTCAGCAACAAAATAACCTTCTTGTTTTTTGTGAAATTTTTTTATAAATACATGAATGGTTTAATTTTTACCATATCTCCGGATCTCTGATATAACTGACAGGACAGCTCTCCATTAGCAACATAAAACTGCACAAAGGAATGACATGGTGGTAAAGCCATAAGAGGTAAATCTAAAAAAAAAGAGAAACGAAATAAAAACTAAGAACTGATGGACAGCATCATAGCATCATCCTGTACAGGAATTGTCAGGAGAATTTTATTCAAATTACGATATGCCAATTCATTTGATTGGTAGTCATATCCTACAATAGTATATATTATACTATAATAAATATTTTTGTGAAAACAATAATGAAGCATCGTTTTACATTGTAAATGACAAAAAGAAAAAAAAGAAAGAAAAAAGAGACAAACCAAGGGAAAATTTCACTTTGTGGCTGAGTGGTAAAGGCTTAGGGTTGAGATAGACATTTTAATATTCATTTGGCACCCAGGATGCCAGGTTATTTCTCCTGAAAATTTTTCATGATTTTTTATAGGTGAGAAGAATCAAAATCCACTAAAAGTTTTTAAAGTCCCACATGGGTGTTTGGAAACCTATGAAGTACTTGGTTAAACCCACGATGACGATAGTACCAAAAATTTAATTCCAATGCAAATGAATTTTCTTAACTTACCGACAGGGTTCCAAGCTGACATAATAATGCGCCTGTCGTCAGGATTAGTCTTGATCTTGTGAATAACTTGTGCTAATTGGTCCACACCTTGGCCTGTATAGTCAGTATGCATGTCGACATATTTAGCTCCAAAATGACGCCACTGGAACCCATATACAGGACCTAAATCGCCTTCTTCTCGTTCTGTCAATCCTGTTTTCAGAACCAGAGAAATTTAGAGGTCAATAAACAGGATGAATTGCAGTCTAGCTATGGTACAAACAACACAGTAGACAACATGAAGAAAAAAAAGATGTTTGTGCTCAAGTTAGACCACAATGCACCGTGTTCACTATCTCACAACACCATATAAGCCATGGTGAACAAAAAGATGTAAGTACCCAACCAAGACCACAATGCACCATGTTCACTATCTCATGATCACAACACCATGTAAGGCATGGTGAACAAAAGATATTTGTGCTCAAGTTAGACCACAATGCACCATATTCGCTATCTTACAACATCATATAAGACATGAGGAACAGAAGAGGTTTGTACCCATGATGAACAAGCTAGAGCACAATGCATCATGGTCACCATCTCAGAAACAGTATAATTTTGGTGTAATATTTTAAGGCCACAAATCCTTCTATTGAGTATTATTGTTCTATCTACTGACCTTGTTTGTCTAAGAATGCCCTGGAGCCATTAGCATCCCATATGTGGACATTCTTCTCACTGAGTTTATTACCATTAGTGCATCCCTGCACAAACCATAACAGTTCTTCTGCAACAGCACGCCAGAAGACCCGCTTTGTGGTTAGCAAAGGAAAGATTCCATCTCTCAGGCTGAATCGCATTTGAGCTCCAAAAATTGATTTTGTTCCAGTTCCTATCAATAGTGATATAAATCAATAAAGATTAATATAACATCCTCTTTATGTGCATATATTATCTATTTATAATTAAGGCCAAACTGACACTGACACTTAATTATGATATTAAAGATAAAAGAGTTATAGACCCCTCGTAGCATGTCGGAATGCAGCTTGATTTAGAGGGCAAAACAATAAGTTTCAAATTCAGTTCTTATGAGATTGAAATTCTTTTGTTTTGTCCAGCTCCAAATACCAGGGGTCTATAGCGCAGAGCACTGATTCTAAAAATAGCTTAAAGATTCAGACAAACATTGAATTTTGTTTAGCCGCTACAAGGATTATACGAACCGATTTTATTATTTTTACTTAAAGTTACAATAATAACCCATTTAAACTAAGATCAACTGCGATTGGCTGTGAAAATTATCTGCTGAAAGTAAACTTGTAAGTTTGTTTGTCCGAATTTCGCCTTCGTCTTCATTTTTATGACGTCGCGGTTGCGCTGCGCTATTGGTACATGGACATGACCCAAACTCTGGTGGTCCCTTCATGTTAAACCTTTAACCTCACCTGTTCTATCACTTTTAACAATGCCGTTGTCCATAATGTGACGAATCATTTCCAGATACTGAAGTTCATCATGCTTCTTGGTTGCTTTCACTTTTTTGGCTTCTTGCAAGTCCTTGACAGTGGATTTTGTTTTGTTGTTTTCTACAGGCATCACCTCAGCAGTTAACATCTTTCTCTGTAAAAAAAATAAAATAAATAAATAAATAAAAATCAGAAAAATAAAGTCAAACATGTTGAAGAATGAAGAATCAAATTCTTGATTAATTGGATGTTGCCAGTCCTCATGTCTGGCCATTGAGCATCCATTAGGCACGTAAGCTTCGTAGGCAGAGAGATGCGATGAAAAATACACTGAGAATTCATATGAAGAATTAATCACTAAGTAGGCTACACACATTCCTTAGGTGTATTCTATAGTTATTCCACTCCCCCCTTAGCTTCATGCTGTAAAAAACCTAAACATCTAAGTAGTCACATAATAAGTTCATTTATATAAGGCATTTGATATTTTTCTCTTATTCTCTATACTTCATTATATATACACCGAACGCATAATTTATTACTACTATAATAAGTTCAATACTTGCCAATGATCTGAAAAAAGGCTTTGCCCTCCTCCCTCCCCTCCCCCCTTCCGAAAACAAAATCCTAGCTATAACCCTGATAATTAGGGTTAATTTAGGATGTAGGTTATTTAGGATGAAGGCTAATTTATGATGTAGGTTGGCAAAACTTTGAGAAAAAATGGTTTGAGGATTTTCTTTTATCGTATTTTAAGTGTAGCTTTTAGAAAAAGTCGAAGCCATTTATGATTCGTAGAAGAACAAAGTTCACTGAAGTACGTAAGCTTATACAAAACCCTATACCCTCATATAAAGAAGCACTGTGCATATCCAAAATACTTAAACAAGTAAAGACCCAGCCATATAGCTTCTTCGACGAGTGAATAAGACCAGTTTCGATCCATTTATCAAATCATGTTGTACATAAGTTATTTGATTTTAGGCGCGAAAATATCGCCAAAAGAATGCTCCAGAATGGCAAAAATATTCGCTAAAAACGCTTCAATACCTAAAAATATTCCTCTACATTAGAAAAATATGATGTTAACACTTACTCTTGAGGTTTTTGAGGTAAAAAAAGACCAAAAAAATGAATTTTTTAAGGAGAAACAAAAAGAGCAAACCCTCTTCTTCTGCGATATTAATTTTGGCGGGAAAGAACTTGCTATTCCCAGTTTCACACGGCCGGGTTTTTTCTCTCGCGGGATTCCTGTTTAAACTTTGTCCGCGCGGAGTTTGGTCACATGATTTCAAGATGGCGGATCAAGGAGGCAAGATTCCTGTTGGTAAAGGAATCCCCAGCCAAAAAGAGCTTCTAAAACCACTTATATTTCCTAATAATCAGAGAGCGTTTAGGTTATTTAACGCAGCATTAGCTACAGGTGGGTCACAATGAGAAATCTGCTGATTTCCTATAATTTTGATCGATTTATGAAAACTCTGCACCAACTATACCCAAATATAAGGTTTTAGTATTATAGTGGTTTCGTAAAAGTTATAAACTTGATTCTATATTTTTCGCTAGGGATCACAGTGTATTTCGTTTTCTTCCATAAATTCCCACAACAGGATCATTGCTTTGTACCTGTAAGTTTTGATAATATTGCTATTTATATCTTTGATTGACATGATTAAGCCAGCCGACTGTCATCTGGCTGTGGCTGGCTGGTAGACTGTGTGCAGCCAGACTTTTCTCTCCTATAGACTATAAGAGGAAAAAGTCCAGCTGCATGCACACAGGCTTGTTGGCTGGCTGACTTACTAACTGTCCGACTAGCTGGTTGTCTGTCAGTCTGATTGTCTGTATGTCTGTCTGTCTGTCTGACTGGCTGACTTTCTGTCTGTCTGACTGACTGACTGACTGGATGTCTGTCTGATTGTTTGTTTGTTTGTATGTATGTCTGACTGAATGACTGTCTGGTTGTCTGTCTGACTGGTTCAAAGACCGACTGACTGACTGACTGGAAGTCTGTCTGATTGTTTGTTTGTATGTATGTCTGACTGACTGACTGTCTGGTTGTCTGTCTGACTGGCTGGTCCACAGACTGACTGACTGACTGACTGTCTCATTGTTTGTATGTATGTCTGACTTACTGATTGTCTGGTTGTCTGTCTGACTGGCTGGTCCACAGACTGACTGACTGTCTAAATAAATGAATAAATGAGTGGTTGGTTGGATGGATGGATGGATTACCAACTGGCTGACTAACTGATTGATCAATAATTGGTTAAATAATAATAGTTTTCATCTTTTCTAACTTTTCTTAGATAAGAAATCTTGTCGAATCACAAAAAGCTAGATTTTTGAGGATCAAACCAGAGGACGAAGAATATATCAAAAGAAGAACAGAAGAATTAAGTAAAGCCAGACAATCAGAAACAAATTCATAACTGAAATGAATTCTAATATTTCCAAAAAGAAGTTTTAATCAAGTTAAATTTGGGCCTTTCTCACACAGCAGACATCTTAACAGAATATTATTTATAAGTATGTACAGAATCAAATTATGGTGTCTAATTTGAATAACTATTGTTCTGAACTTACTAGCATCTCATACATGTGAAAACCCTTTTGTGTTTCCATGTAAAGACAAGGCTAGTCAGTCTCGTCCAGATAGTTATTCGATGTGGTAGCCATATTTTGATTTGGTGAATAAACCTAGTTATGTCCAGTACGGGTCTATACTTTATGTTATAGGGGCAGAGCCAGGATTTTCTGAAAGGCAAGATTACACAATTTTGATAAAAACCTAAAAGATCCAAAGATTAGAAAAGAGTGAAGGCAACATTATTTTAAAGATGTCCTCTCCAAAGAGGGAGCTGATGCCATTTTAACTAATTCTCCCCTAAACCAAACCCAACCAAAAAATGTGTAAACACATGGGTTATTACAGGGTTTAAAATAATGGTGGGCAATGATCACTGTCCAAGCTACTTTTAGCAAGGATTGGTTATTTCTGGCTCATTGTACTGTTCAAAATGGCCAGCAAGGCAAAGATTTGACAGGACAAGTTGCAATTCTGGTTGGACATTGTCTGACGATCAGCTGTTATTTTGAACCCTGTATTCATACAGATGGTTAATGAATATAATGATTTGATACAATAATATCTGTTCCATTTATATCAAAGGTTTTCTTTTCATATAAATAATAATCTCTTTGTCTGAAAAGTTCATGAATTATCTTTTAATGTGCTTGTAAATAATATGAAGAAAAAAAGTTTTCCTTTAATAAACAAGCATATTGTGCCGTTGCTTCTTATGGAAATTGCAATGTGCTTCTCACTGTGAAACTAGGGCTGTATCTTTTTATTTTCTGCTTTTTCTCGTGCAATGTTCAGGGTGCTTCTGAAATTCCTAGAAAACTCCTGAATTTTTGAAAAAATTTCCTTTGGTCCTGGAAAGCTACTTGAAATTTTTATTTTTGACACCAACTCCTGGAAAACTTGACCAAAAAAAAAAAAGAAGAAGAAAAGGAAAAAAGAAAGAACAACCGAAAGAAAAAACTTTCTGTTTCGGGAAACCTGCGTTATTTAGGGGTTAGAAGACCGGTGCGAGTGATTAATGACAACTCTAGCAAGCTCGCCGTTGATTGGCTTAAAATGACAAGCGCGGGAAAAAGTGTCCTGGTTTTACTTTATATCGGTCAAAATTCTCCCAACATGTACAACCCGTATTTCTCAAATATTTAATATTTAAAAGAGCAAAAAATGCTAGCAATCTTTAATTGATATATTGCTTTCATTATTTGTCGTATTTGTTTGTATTCATTTGCTACAGTTTCTGCGAAAAATTTAAAAACTAATTTCTCTCAAGTCTGGTAACCGGAAGTAGCTTTGACAAGTTTGACAGCGATAACACAAACAAATACATGTGAGTTGCCCACTTCTTTCAAGCATCTTTGAAGACAAGGAGGAGTTATTACAGAGATGGAGCAGAAAAAATCAGCTAGTTTACAAGAAAGAATTAAAGGGAATAAGCTCTATATCGATGCTGGAGCCCAAGGACTTTCTCCCGTGTTGAAAAGAGGTCGTCTAGAAAGCGCGATGGCGGCTTACATCAGAGCTGAAAATTTGGCATCCAACGTGGACGAGTTGTCCTCGGCGTCCAAAAACCATGGCAAAGCAGCTTGGCATCTTAGTAAAACTCTCCGAGAAGAAAAAGAGCATCCTATTCAAGTGATCTATTACCTTAAAGAAGCGATTAAGTCCTTCAGTGTGGCGTACAATAAAGGTTTAGCGAAAGAAGTTGACTGGAGGGAAGATGTGCTTAGAACTTTGAACACATGTTTGGGAGACTTGATTCAAGTTTGTGAGCAAATTCCAGACACTGACGAAAGATTTAAGATACTAACCTCGTTCACTGATATTGTTACTGTCAATTCAGCCGCCGTAGAGCTACAGTTGAACCTGGCAACCTTTCTTTTCCATGACGGAGCGCAGAAGATACAACAGAACGACTACAGAGGAGCTTTGAGTCGTTTGAGGGACTGCTATCGACCGATTGAAGAAGCAAGAAGACTCAACCGAGATACCGATGAATTTTGTCGCGATCAAGACATCAGAATTCTTGAAAAGGACGTTTATTTTAACACTTGTTCAGCTGAGTCTATCCAAGCTCGCGAATATGGTCATCAGCTTTTGGATATCGCAACGCTAGACGAGGAATCCCTCAACATGAATCTAGTGTGGGACGCCATTGACTGGTACAAAAGAGCTGCTATTCTCACAAGAGAGCTAGACTTAGAACAAGAAGCCATCGCTCTAAGCCATTTAGGATTCGTCTACAACAAAGTCCTGAAGCTCAAGTACAAATCCAAGGAATATTATAAGAAGTGCTTTGAGCTTGCAGAGTCTATGAAGCCACGCACTTTCTTCACTCAAGATTGGTACCAGCAATGTGTGTCAACTTTGCAAGAGTTCCAGTTGGAAGAAAGACTAAGAGATGAGAAGGAAAAGCAGAAAGAAAGAGAAAAGAAGCTTGAAGAAATAAGAGAAGAGCTTGAAGACCTCAAAAAGAACAACACTGGAAAATCTGAAATCTCAATTCATGTTTATAACACTTATCCTCCCAAGAATCCAAAATGGGTAAAGCCAAGTGAGGAAGATATGGCAAAGTGGGCCAAGATGGAAATGAAAGAATTAAAGAAAGTCCTTTTAAAAGGAATCAATGCTTACCACCCTGACAAGATTGACGCTGAGGAACATGGTGAGAAATGGAAGACCCTGTGCGAAGAAATTACCAAACTCCTCACAGCACATTACGAATTCACTAAAGTTGGATAAGGTATTGCTGAGATAGGAAGTAGATGAAAGTTAGCAAGTTAAGGTAGGAAATTCTTATATTTTGCATTAAAATTCAATGAACCACATTGATTTCCATTCCATTCTACTACGGGGTCAGACCATGGCTGAAGCATTTTTGAGTGCTGTCATGCTTGGTGTTGTAGGCCCTGCTAGAATGGCAGTGATTTGAAAATCTGCTCGGGTCGTTTTCAGAAGTCACGATACTTGCTCCCTTAATGAATCTTAATATTGACATCAATATCAATGAGACTCTAAGAAAGACACTTATTCCTAAAGGAATGCCATGCATTTGATTGAGAAAACTTGACATTTGAGCAGAAGGGGAATATTGCTTGCTTCCTTGCAAACCTTAGTGGAAGTTTCATTCATTTTGTTGAATGAATATATACTTTTGTCAATTTTGGGTGTTATATTTTCTCTACTCAGACCCATTTATCACTCATTGACCTATTATAAACATATATTGCTATAGAGAAAAATCATCAACAACAACAACAACAAAAATTCAAATGTTGAAGTCATTGCAAAAAATAGTTGGTCATCATGATTTTTCAACACTCCAGAGATTGTATATATTAACAAAATAATATTTTACTGAAAATACCAGGGGGGTAACCAGGGGGGTGCATGTGCACCCTCACCCCCCGTGCAAAAGCTGAAGGTCCACTGACTCAGTCATATTATTGGATTTTTTTTTTTTTTTTTTTGGTTCTGCAAATCATTGCATTGGAATACTTCTTTTAAGATGGCTTCTAGTTTCGACATAGTTCCATTTCCATTCCATGTGCACCCTCCCTGCAAGATTCCTGGTTACGCCCCTGAATACTGTTATTTAAACTCATATATAAACATTCATACATATATACAAAATTGTTCCAGTTTTCATTGATTGTTAAATTTATTCACTATATCATTCGTTATGTATAATAACAGTTTATGAGGTATTCTAAAATTAGTTCATAAAAATAAGAGGAAGTGTCGTTTTAAAGTCAGTTTATACAGAAATCTGTCAAATTGAAGAAAAAGTGGTATAGTTTTTAATTTAAAAAGAAGTCACAGTTGTTAATTAAAAAAAAATAAATATAAAATAAAAACAAAAGAGCAAAAGTGTAGTATGATTTTAGAAAGGAAAATATTTTGATGTATTTTGATATATTTTCAATTTAATTATACAGCTTCTCATTAATCCCATATGGGTAACTGTCCAATTATTTTCTTAAGTCCTATTACATATACTAATTTGTGTGGTGCAAATTAGTGACCATTAATATTAATTGGTGGTGGTGGTGGTGGTGGTGATTGATGTGGGATGCACTTGGTAAACCATACAAAAAATATGACTCTTAGTTAGATTTAAAAACATTTCCTCCCTTGTTCTCCATTTTGTTTATTGCGACTCGAAAGTGCAGTGCAACTCGGATTCTTTGTATTGTGCTCACCTCTTCCCCTCCTCTTGAGCCGTTTTTTTTTTTTTTTTTTTTTCCCAATGAAATCCTCCACCCCCTCCCTGGTAAAGGACAAATGGTCCCTAATTTCTGGTGTTTTTGACGTGCAACACCTCCATCAATGTGTTGTGGAACACAGGAATATTGCTATTGGCCAACACATGGTATAGACAATAGAACATCAATGCAAAACCAAATTTTTTTTAAAAAAACCACTGAAACCTAATTTCAATACTTGGTGATTAGATTTGTGTCAAACTTTTCACTTGATCGCTTTTGTTTTGTCACTATCAAGCGAATTCAGGAAAGGTCAAGGACTCTGTTTTCTTTTACAACCTATACTTTCCAGTTCATTCGCTTACATCTATTTTTTATTTTATTCGTTTTGACTTGGTAGTGACGTTCAAGTCTATTTATTACATTTTCTTAAATTTTTTCATGATGGACTTAATATTTATAGTTTATCGGCGTTAAATTTTAGGGTTTAAACGTATTAATTTTTCTTTTAATTATTCATGTGAAAAAAATATGGTAATGTTTTTCTCTTTAATAGTTCCTTCCCAGCTTTCTCTCTTTCGTTTTTGTTTTTTGTATTTTTTCATTTGTTTGTCTTTCTCTTCAGGGATTTATTTTATTTCATCGACAAAATACTGCTTGCACCGTGCGGTCTGACTATTATTGATACGGCTGACAAATTTTATTGGCATTTCTTGAGTGCCTGACTTGCCAAGCGTTAAACATCGCCAACTATTCCGGTCATGCGTCCGCTTGCAAATGCAGCGGTGTCACTTGTAAGTGTTAAGCGAGTTTAGTCACAGGGAGCCCGGCTTAGTGATGCAAAATCCGTAAAACGATCATGTTTCATATGTTGATGGCATTACATAATAATCGTAACTCAATACACCCCTATTACAAACGGTCACTACTAATAGAACTTGTAATGCAATAGTGTTAGACGCCCGAGTGCGTTACACTTAGCCGTTACGTATTTGAATTTGAATTTATTACGGTATTAAGTTACGCGTTACAAACACTGGTGTTCTATTACGTAGTGACCGTTTGTATATGGGTGTATTGAGTTACGATAGCATCACTAAGCCGGGCTCCCTGTGGTTAAGTCAGATTTTACAAAGAAATGATTATCAATTTGATTATCAATTTGGTTTTAGGAAAAAACGAAATACAACTTTGGCAGTTCTCGATTTTGTTCAGAGAATAATAGATTCCTTTGATAATGGATGTATTTCTTTGGGTGTCTTTCTTGATCTTTCAAAGGCCTTTGATACTGTCAGTCACGATATTTTGCTGGATAAGCTTTCCTATTACAGTCTTAGTAGTGATACTTTAAGCTGGTTTGAAAGCTATCTCAGAGATCGTAAACAATATGTGTGTGTCGATGGAACTAATTCAAACCTTAAAACAATATCTTATGGGGTTCCTCAAGGTTCTATTCTCGGTCCAATCCTTTTTTTGATATACATGAATGATGCTCAATTTGTCACAAAAACAATTCACTTATTGCTCTACGCTGATGATATGAATCTTCTATGCAACAATAAATGCCTTAGAAAAGCTACTAATATCCTAAACAAGGAGCTACTGTCATTAAATGATTGGTTTAAGGCCAATAAACTCACAGTCAATTTGTCAAAAACAAAATATATCTTATTTGGAACGCAGCAACGGCTTAGAAATATCGTGGCTGGTGGTGTTCAAGGTCAGTTGTTCCTTAAAAAAGGTCAAAATATTGATAAAACGTCACATACTAAATTCTTAGGTGTGCTTTTGGATGAGAACCTTACATGGAGTCCTCAAATTTCTTTTGTGTCAAGAAAAATTGCAAAATCAATTGGAATTCTCTATAAATGCAGACACTATCTTTCTCTTGAAGCTCTAATAAATCTTTATTATAGTTTCATATATCCGTATCTTTCTTATGGCACCTTGATTTGGGGTAGTAACTACAAATCAAGGATTAAACCCATTCACATTCTACAAAAACGAGCTCTCCGTGTAATTACGTTTTCAAACTTCAGAACACCCAGCAGACCACTTTTTAAAAAACTTGACATCCTAAATATTTTTGAAATAACTAAATTTCAGCTCTGTGAACTAGCTTACAAACATTCAAACTCCAATCTACCAGATATTTTTGGTAACCTTTTTCAAGGTACAGATTTGATTCACAATTACAATACGCGGTCTAAATCAAATAAGAATTTATATGTCCCTCCAGTAAACCTGAATTATGGGAAGTTTGGTGTTAAGTATGCAGCTGTCACAAGCTGGAATGAATTACCACATAATATAAAAACCAGTTCAACACATAAAGTCTTTAAAAATAAGCTTAAAAAACATCTGTTGCTTTAGAATTTTGATTCTATTTAGGTTTTGCTTCAATTTAACTTTATTTCCTACTTTAATTTAGTTCAAACTTCACTTTATTGTATATAACTTTTTATGTGCATTGAATCTATTTTAGTTTTGCCTCTTTCTCCCTTCTTTGAAAGTATTATATAGTTTCAAGGTGCAGAAATATTCTCTTAACCCTTTTGGGTTGTTTTTCTTCTGCTCCTCCCAGTTAATTTTTTAAAATAGTGATGTAAAGTATAAAATTCTCATTCTGGGAAATAATTTTTAAAAAAACAAACCTTGAAACCTTGAATGTATAGAGAGTCAATATAGTTTTCGATTTATAAATTTCTGTGTAAACAGTTTTCCACTTGCCGGGGGTAGAAAAACATTGTATAACATTAAAGCATATGATTTTTACCAAACATACTTTTATTTGTTTAGAAAAACCTTTTCGTCTCGATAGTTAGATTTTAACAGCCTCCTTGCCATATGTGCTTTGTTAAATTGCAAGAAAAACACAAAAGGTCAAATATTATGAACAGGACTTCTCAAAATCAAAACTAGTTACCTCATTTGCCGGGGTGGATCCATAAAATACACACATTCTAAACTACTGATGTCGAATCTGTGGTCGATTGAACGAATTTATACTTTTCGTTTTTTACTCTCAAAAAGCTCCGATTTGAGACGAGTTTGTGAGATCCTTTCTTCAAGAATAGGCACTTTGTGAAGTAAAAACCTTGGTCATTATTCGCAAAACACGGTGTCACAGGGATTTGTGTTCCCCCGAGTTATGTGTTCCCCCGAACACTGGGCACTAGTGTTTTGTGTTCCCCCCTCCCCTCCCTATGAAACATCTTTTGACACGATTCTCTCCCCCAGGTCAAGGACATATATAACTCTGAAAACGAAAAATAAATGGATTATCTCTACCGTACATCATATCGTACATCGTATAACCGCGTGATGCTCTACTGCCGTTGGTATTTTGAGAGATAAAATTTTATTTACCAAATTTAATAAATCAAGCGAGTTCTTTTCTTGGTCTCGTGGCAAAATTCATATGCATAATTTCTTTGCAGTATTATCTAGCCCTACATCGTCGAAAACAGATGAATGACACTCCTCAAAGACGCTTTGCTTCTCTTCACGTCCTCTGATTACCACTTTCTTTTCCCCTCCTTCTACGTACCATAGTACACGATGCTGGTGATTTTCCGTTCGAGCGAGAACTTCTTGTACATTCTCCGTAAAACATATTTTTCTTTATTCACAAAATCAGGAGGATATTCCTTTCGGGATAAATAGTTAAAAACATCATACTGTGAAGCTTCCATGATTTTTTGAATTTAGATTTAAAGAATTTCGTTGAATTTAGATTTAAAGAAAATTCTAAGATTTAGCCGGTTTGTAAACCGAAAACCAATCATTTATAGAGCATCCTTGACCTGGGGGAGAGAATCGTGTCAAAAGATGTTTCATAGGGAGGGGAGGGGAGAACACAAAACACTAGTGCCCAGTGTTCGGGGGAACACATAACTCGGGGGAACACAAATCCCTGTGACAACGGCATGTTTGGTACCAAAATAAAACGATCGTAAGCCATTCGGATCGGCCGAAACCAAAACACTAGATAGAACAACCAAGAACAATACCTTTCCTTACACAAACAAAATTTTAATGTGCTCCCTTGACTTGGCGAGCGGCGCATGGCCGAAATAGTTGGCGATGAGCCATACAAACGAAAGCAAGCAGTAGCAGAAGAATCCAAAGGCGGAAGTAGCGACTGGTTGTGTTGTGTTGACTGGAAGTTCCAAACTTCGTCCTTGACAAAATGCAAACAAGTGAATCAGCTAGCGTTGCCGAAAGAAAAAAAGGTAACAGAATATTCGAAAATGCCAAGAAGTGGGGTCTTTCCTTTGCCATGAGAAAAATATTATTAGAGAATGCTATGGCATGCTACGTTCGCGCAGAAGATTTAGCCTCGAACAACTTGGATGAGTATTCTTCCGCCTCAAAAAATCATGGCAAAGCAGCTTGGAAACTTTTCGGCCTTCTTAAAGAAAAACAAGAAGAGCAAGACAACACTGTTTTATATTTAAAGGAGGCTGCAAAGTTCTTCTGTGTCTCATATGAGAATGGATCTCGTAAACACGACGAATGGCGAAACGATTTGTTGATATCTTTGAACAATTGCGTTAAAGAGTTGCACGATATCTGCCAGAATGTTAATGAAGTCGACGAAAAGTGCAGAATCTTATCCTCTTTTATTAAAGTCATCACGGTGAAGGATTTCCACGTAGAACTACAGATAAACCATACAGAGATTTTATTCCACGATGCCCTCAAATTCCTGCAAAATAAAGATTATAAAGGAGCTTTGAAGCGCTTGAAAGAATGTTATCGACCGATTGAGGAAGCGAAAATGGTCAACCAGTCAGAATCCTGCGCCGCTGAAATCAGGATACTAGAACAAGATGTGTACTTCCACACTTGCTCAGCTGAGTCTATCCAAGCTTGTGAATGTGGCAATGAAGTCTTGAACATTGCAACCCTGAACGAGGAATCCCTTAACATGAATCTAGTGTGGGACGCCGTTGACTGGTACAAAAGAGCTGCCATTCTCACAAGAGAGCTCGACTTAGAACAAGAAGCCATCGCTCTAAGCCATTTAGGATTCGTCTACAACAAAGTCCTGAAGGACAAGGACAAATCCAAGGAATATTATAAGAAGTGCTTTGAGCTTGCAGAGTCTATGAAGCCACGCACTTTCTTCACTCAAGATTGGTACCAGCAGTGTGTGTCAACTTTGCAAGAGTTCCAGAAGGAAGAATGGTTAAAGGATGAAAGGATAGATGAGGAAGCCAGGGAAGTTAGGATCGTAAAGATAAAGAAAGAGCTCGAAGACCTCAAAGAGAACAACACTGGAGAATGTGAAATCTTAATTCATGTTTATAACACTTATCCTCCAAAGAATTCAAAATGGGTAAAGCCAAGTGAGAAAGATATGGCAAAGTGGGCCAAGATGAAAAAGAAAGATTTTAAGAAAGTCCTTTTAAAAGGAATATATGATTATCATCCTGACAAGATTGACGCTGAGGAACATTGTGAGAAATGGAAGACCCTGTGTGAAGAAATTACCAAACTCCTCACAGCACATTATGATTATTTGAAAATGTCAAATGAAGAAGAACAAGAACAAGAAGAAAGGAGATGTTACGTAATGTAATATGATAACCCACATCAGCACCCTTTGGTGCCGGTCTTATTTTAGAACTAGACGCATATCGGCGTGAACTCTAGTCTCCCCCACAGCCGCTTTCAGTGTCGTCACGCAACGCTTTCTCCCCTGACTACTCGATGAGCGCATGTGGCTACTACAGAATTGCGAAACTGGGGTTTAGTTCATTTATTTTTACTGGAATGCTTTAACAAACATGTTTTTACGGGTTTGCTAAGGAAGCAAGTATAATCTATATATTTTCGTCCGCGCCCTGGAGAGCCTCGTTAACAGGCTATCCGAGGTATGGACTGCAATTCCGCTTCATTGATCTTCTTTTGTCTTTTATTTAGTTTCTCACTAAATTACTTATGTTGTGTTTTTCTATGACAACGTTTTTGCAAGTAGGTATATATAGGTGTTCTCAAGTTTCGTTGAAAATGTCCCAATAATATTTTCTGTTTGTTGTGGTCGTGTTGTGTGTGTGTTTTTTTTTTTTTTTTTTTTTTGAGCGGGCAGAGTGTAATAGTGCCAGCTTTATATTGAGAAACCTGTAGAATGTAGAACAAAGCAGACCAATTAACGTATATATACACAATTTATTAAAATAAGAAGTAGTTCAAGGCATTTTACAACTTCTTTCTTTGTTAATGAGGGGTTATCAGGTTGCGTGACGTTTTAAAATTTAATCCAACATAATGAAAAATAATATTCCAAAAAAACATGCCAAAATTAGTAAAAGAGGCTCAATTATCCTCCAAAGAGGCTCATTTATCCTCCGAAGAGGCTTTTGCTTTCCCAATAAAGTAATTTAAAGCAACTAAGGTGATTTAAGAGAGCAAAGTTAGTTTCTTGTAAATAAATAAATAAAATGATTTATCTAATTAAAGAAAAACAAAGGATTGTCTTATTTATACCACTTACGGTATCTAACAGGTGCCAGTATAAAATCAGAAATGCCAATGCAGACTGTGATTGATTAATATAAAGACCTGTCTCAGTAGCCTTGGTTCCCTAGTTCGCATTGGCATTTCTGATCTTATACTGGCACCTGTTAGATACCATAAATGGTATGAATAAGGGTGTTAAAACATCCTAGCATGCTCGCACTAAACCTATGAACATAAATTAGTACAAAATATTGCTAAGTTACACTATTTTGTTTTTGTTTTGTCTGCGTAGATATTAGTGCTGTTAGCAACAATTAATAATTCTCTCATGAGTTTAGTGCAAGTACTCAAGCAGCTAACATTTCTCACTATGATAACCAGTGTTTATTATAGCAAAAACAATATAGTGGCTTAACCTGTAGAAGCAGTCATATGATAGTTGTGAAATTGGTCTATCATTTCTATTTCTAACTCTTAATAGACTCTTTGCCCTGATTCCCAAAACAATAAGCTGTATTTTCTCATGTGAAAAAAAACTCATTATTTTGTCCTCCAGTTTAATTCCTCTTGGGAATCAGTGCAAATGGTCTATACCAACATAACAACACTGGAGTAAGCAGACTTTGTAACCCACAACTTTAATATCTAACACTACTAGTTTCATTGCATTGTTTTATATTGATTTGTGTTCAGGTCAAATGACATCATTATACAGAAACAAAATCTGATTTCTTTCATAAAAACTAGCTTAAATGTATATGTATTAAGCCTTAATTGCCTACAAAATATTCTAAAAACAGTACCATATAAGCTTAAGCTTATATACCTAATGCAAATCTAATGTTTTACATACCAAAGATGAAAAGATATAACTAGCTAAAAACTAGTGTGAGCTGCGTCGGTGTTTCTAATGAAACAGTAATGATGAAAAGGTAAATTATACACCGTGAAAAGATGAAAAAACTTACTGACGTTTCGGACGCTAGTCCTTCGTCGGAGTCAAAGACGAAGGACTAGCGTCCGAAACGTCAGTAAGTTTTTTCATCTTTTCACGGTGTATAATTTACCTTTTCATCATTACTGTACCAAAGATGAATATAAGAATATATATATGAATATGTAAGAAATCTGTGAATCAATTTTCCGTAAAATAGTGCTCAATACATCGATAGAATATATATATATATATATGAATATAATTAAAATATAAGCTTAGACAATAGAAATCTTAAAAAAGGTTTCAGAAACTGTTTTTGCTGTTTCCTTGATGATCCTTACACGAAAACGTGGTTGTTGACACATAAGCTCAATCTTTTTATATCAACTTAATTTTCCTTCTCAGGAACCCATCCTATTTGATGCTTTTACGTGAGACCTTAACCAGCAAAATACTCCCAATCCATATCAGCTTCCATAAGCAAGCTTTTTTCTGAATTCAAACACTTCTTCTGACAATCGTCGAGACTCAAAAGCATTTGTTATTACTTCTTTGGTTGATAAAAAAACTTGGAAGGTGTCTTTGACACAGCGTACGTCTTTCTCGTCCTCTTGCTGACTTTTTCAACATCCACAAGAAATCCGCCATTTTGTTCGTTACCAGTCTTTTCAAGCTTTCAAGTACACTTCCCGTAAAAGTCTCAAAAGGTCCCGAATCCCGCGAGTATGACTATGGCGGAAAGAGTGTTAAAAGAGGCTTCAAAGGACCTTTTGATTTCTTGCCTCGTACGAAACCGTAGGAAGAATCTTCCTATCGGCAATGCAGCTAGTGATCCACTCCATCGAAACTGATACAGTTTGATCTGGAAGTCCGGGCAATTTCATGCTCTGCAAGCCCTCTTTAAAGGTCACGTCACCCCATTTGTCGGCTGCGACTACTCCTCCAAACTTGAGAAATTTTTCTTGTTGTAACTTACTGCCTTTACCGACGAAGAACATCCTATCTTTTATATTATCCAAACCCACCCCTCCCTCTCTGCCAACATTTGGAAGACCTACAACAGAGAGAATCTGGGGCGAGAAGTTGTAATTACAACCACAGCTAGTTCCTTGCGTGCCAAAATATTTCCAAATGGCGAATGTTATACTGTTTTGTGAATGGCGCTTTTCGGATGGTTTGTTTTCTTTGAATTTCACAGCGCATTACAATAGTCAGTGTAATAACACCACTAAAATGGAGGAGATGACTAGCTATAAACTAGGGTGAGCTGCATGAGAATGTGAAAGTGATCGGAATGAAGGGACTTTAATTCCTATGGCTGCATGGCGTTAGCTCGCAAGTGAGTAGATAATGTTATAGAATGTTCTCGATCTGCCTGTAAAGTACGACTTATTTATCAAACATAGTAAAAGCTTTCATTAATAAAGTCAAATGTGTCTAGGTATACAAGTGTATGTGTATTTCTAGGCCTTAAAGTTCCAGCATTATTCATATACATATGCTTACTTTTTTAATTTTCTGAGCCAAATTTAAAGATGAGTTGCAAAAAATATAAAGTTAAACTTTCTAAGAACCTCAGTAATCTCAGTCAAAAAAGTATTGGTTGGAAAATCAAATATTCTTATTTACCAAAAACCACATATTTTAGCAAGATTGACTTCAAAATACATTAAGACTTATAGAATTTTAAAACATTATCCATTTTAATATTATCTAACATCAAATGACCCAACAGAGATAAATAAAACTTAGTATGGCAGCTTATATCAGCGAGGTATTCTGGCTGCTCATATATAGCATATGTCTTAATATTATTTACATATTATATCTGTTTATTTTCATATTATGAGTATATATCAGTTTGTTATTATATATATGATTATAGAGTACAAACACTAAAAGTGTGCAACACTTGATGATGATTATGATGATGATGAGCAAGGGCGGATCCAGGGGAGGGTCGGGGGGGTCGCGACCCCCCTGTCATTCCTGAGACTTCTTGTGGTAAAAATGCGACTGGGATTCCTTTGCCCACAAAATTTACCCCTGAGACCCCCCCTTCAAAAAAACTCTGGATTCGCCCTTGATGAGTTAGCTTTATTACCATAATTTTTCAAAGTTATTTACAATATAATACTGAAACAGGTATTGGTAATAGCTACTCAGTAGTAAATAGTGCTAATTAAACAATAGGAAATAATAGGATTAGCATAATTTATTATTTAGTGGTATTTATGTTACACACTTGTGTTTGTACTCTAAGTGACATTTCTTAAATATTTACATAATATTATATGTCAAGTTTATGCCAGTTTTTTATTATTCATATGACTGAGTGCTCCACTATAATAGCTAGGACATTTGCATCGTGGTGTCATGAACCTCTGCTACCAGAATTCCTTTGTTTTGTTCATTTCATCAATTTTCTTACTTTTCTCACGAGGGAATTTGCAAAGCATTCTGGTAATGGTGGTCAAATAATGCATGAATGCATGAATGATAGAAGTAATGAAAACAAAAATGAAAAAAATAAGTCTGAAAAGATCAAACTTAAGGCATTTTAAGGCAACTTTAGGCATTTTAAGGCGATTTAAGGCGATTTAAGGCGACTTATGGACCCGGGGTAGGCCTTTTGAACAATCAACCATGAACAGTCAAGTCTCCCACCACGAGGTTCCAAGGCCGTCATCGTCATCCCCCTCAGCAATAATCGGAGTACAGCGAGATTTTGTTGTTCAAGCGTTGATTGGTTCCGATGTTTGTTCATTGTTTCGAATCAAATTGTTTATTATTGATGATGATTGCTGATTGGTTCCGAAGTTAATCACAATGCCTCGAAATCCTTTCAACTAATTCCGAACGTTTGGTAGAATTAACTCCTTGCTTGTTATTGTAAATCAAAGAGCACAAACTCATTGCAACACATTATTGTCCAGAATTTTGTCAAAATACCAGCTCATTACCTTCAGTCTCTTCCAAGAAAACAATGATAAATACCGAGTAGCTCTATATTTTAATTTCATTATCCCTTGATAAACCCTCCTAAAACAATTAAGCAAAAGCTTCTTTTCATGTTCTGCGACTTTATTGAAGCTTATTCTCTTTATATTAAGTTTATGGTCAGACTTTTTAAGTTTTCTAACCTTCACATAAGAATGCAGCTTGGAGGATAATGATGATGCAGTGATGAGGCATCGGAATCACAGATGAAGACCATGGAATACAGGCATCGGAATCACAGATGAAGACCATGGAATACAGGCATCAGTAGCGTAGCACGGGGGGGCACGGGGGGGCACGTGCCCCCCCAAAATTTTTGAAAAAAAAAATTTGAAAAAAGAATAACAACAAAAAAAACATATTAAACCGAAACGAAAGAGGAAAATAAATTATTACTACCTACAAAAGTGCGAATTTATACGAAGTTATCCGGACGGGCTACCTGTGCACTGCGAGCCCGGTCAGAGCCTGGAATCTGCACGTCTAATTTGAAACTTTTTCTTATTTTGGATCAGTGCACCCCCAGCTCCTAGGTCCTCGCTACGCCCCTGACAGGCATCGGAATCACAGATGAAGACCATGGAATACAGGGATCCTAAAACGTCTGAAGACGTCCATAAGGAGAAGAAGGGATCTGGCAAATATCAACGACAAGCTTGGAAGCGTGACAATAACACTGGAACCCAAAGTAAACCGACAAATAAGTGTTTTTATTGTGGAGGAAAACACAAGCAAGACCGGAATAATTGTCCTGCATGGGGTAAAACGTGTCAGTTGTGTGGAAAGAGGAACCATTTTGCCCTGCAATGTCAGGCAAATAAAGCAAGCGCAACGCACGCTGTCAAAGAAGTATAGACTATGTAGCACTAAAACCGGAAGCAATTAGCACCGTAGATCAAAAGCAATTAAAACCAAATATACGCAGAGGAGTTTGACTTTTGGTCGCGGGTAAATGATGTGGGTGCGGGTAACACTGTAACCTGTGATAAAGCATTGCAAGACACAAAGGAATTTTATACATAAGTAAATTCAAAATCTCAGGTTGTTCCTGGGTTATATTGGGGGATAGCATTCAGGGCTTTCGCCTCATCCACATGAACTAGTGGTCCTCCCTGGAAACGTTAGAAAATGTTACGGGTGCGGCGTGGAATTCGCGCAGTGCCATCGTTCATCGCCAAAAAACATCGTCATAAAGCATGTTGACCGCCGACTGATGCGGCGGGATGAACGTACTGGTAATTTTGTTTATACTGCCGATTTTATTAACATGTATTACCATTTAGATTCAGCGCACATCAAACGAAAAAACCCCTTCTTTAATGGGCAAGTGAATGTATCAATAGAAATTCGTCATTCCCTCGATGCGGCAAAATATGCTTTCGTTGAAGCTAGTGATCTAAAAGTCAGTGTGATTACCTAGATTAATTTTCATTCGCACTGAAAGGAAATGAAACATTTGCTAGTAGCTGATAAATCTTTTGAAAAAAGTTGCTACGTCTAAAAAAATAACACATCTTCCTGCAGTTATATTAAGTTACATTAAGTTCCTGAGGCTATGTTCAGACGTTTTTCCTCTTTCGGAATCTTATTTAATTTGTCAGTTTCCTTCAAATGGATGGGTTTATAACTGACTGAACCGATACTGTCACCTTGTGGTGAACAAAACATGATGACATCTTATACAAAAGCTTGAAAGCGTCGTTTGCTGCGTTGCTGACGTCTGAACTCAGCTTCATTGTTTTGTACTGCTGCTCAAGGTCCAGAAGTTCGATGTCAAAATTGTGTACAAGCCTGGCCCCCAAATGTACCTTGCAGACCCCGGGGGGGAGGGGGGGGGTACTCCCCCATATTTGCTATACGGGTATGTGCCACCCTTTAGGGTATGGTTTTTCGGCTTTTGGGTCTGGGGTAGGGTATCATTTTTTGACATTTTGTCTGGGATAGGGTATCATTTTTGTCTGGGATAGGGTTACGATTGGGTCGTTTTAGTCTGGGATAGCGCCGTTAACGATTTGGTCGTTTTTCTCTGGCGAATAGGCTACGCTTTCTGACGGCACAAAAACAATAAAAACGTTATTAAATATTGTTTGCAATCTATTGACTAACCGGGTTTAGTCTGGGATAGGGTGTACAATTCTTAGTTTTAGTCTGGGGTAAAGTATGTAAAATCAAAATTTTAGGTCTGGGATAGGGTCAGGGTTTTGAGGTCCTGGCGGCACACCCCTACCCAAGTTGGGGTGGTAGTACCCTCCCCCGCCCCCCCCCCCCCCCCCCCCCCCCCCGCCCCCCCCCCCCCCCCCGGGTTGCAGACACTCTTAGTCGAGCGTACATTCCAGACAGCAGCAACAGTCAAGGAGAATTTGAAACCGTCAACGCTGTGAAATTCCTGCCAATATCTGAACAGAAACGGCAAAGGATATCACGGGCAACAGACGAGGATGACGTGCCACAAGCGCTGAAACAGACCATCCTCAATGGCTGGCCAGAGGAAAATGGCAACCTACCATCAATCCTCACACCTTATTTTTGCTTCCGAGACGAGCTAACAGCCCAAGATGATCTGATATTTAAAGTGCCTACCACCCTTATGATGAATATTCTCAGTATTGATTCTACATGGGGTAAAAATTACCCGAAAAAATTACATAGTTTGAGTGCGGCTTCTTGAAGTTATGAAGGTTTTTCCATGCCATATGCTAATGCTGTGACGTATGAGGAGTAATCATTTAATATACAAAACACTACTGGTACAGATAAATTAAATTTGAAATACGTCATTGTTTTCCCCATTGCTCTTATAGAAATGATTGCAAGTTAGTTTTCCCATAGAAGCCGGTGTTTCGAATTACGAGGAACAACAAATAACCATAAATGCCTCCTCATACATCAGTGGATGATGCAACGTGTCGCCGGTCACATCATGCATCTAATTAACGTACTTCCCATGTGCGATTTCGGTCTTAGCTTCTATGTTCTATGTTTCTGAACGCGACAACGATTCTTCAATTGAGTGTATTCAAGAGCAAGCAGAATTAAGACAATTCCAAATCAATTTTTACAACTCATCGTCCCATTTTTTGACCTATTGAGCATGCGCTTAGAGCAGTAGCGCGGATCTCCTGATGAATGTATAGGCAACAATTTAGATTTGATTGCCAAATACATTTATTTTTAGGAATAAAATAATGTACCATATGTTCCTACCTTTTGCCAATAAGAAAATTTTGGTAGAAATACTAGTCAGTTGATGGCGTCATTTGACTTCTATTACCAGAATCCCTTGCACACTTTCTTTTGTTCAGTTCATTAGCAACAATTGTCTTACTATACTTATTGCTAGACAAATGACAACATCATCCAAACGTCTAATTGGCTACGCTGAATACCAAAGATTACGCTAACATATTCAATTTCGGTTGTTGAAGTATTGTTTGCTTTGCAAACAGCTGAACAAAGGGTCACTTATTATTTCTGAAGACCCTCACTTTAACAAGAGTTCGAGCGCCCAAGATTATCGGGACTAACTAAGGTAACCAAAATATGAATCAATGTTTCAAAACACAAAAATACTGATCTAAAAATCCCGGCCCACATAAACTATGAATTTAAAAATAAGGTAGTACTAACATTTGTAAGGGTTCAATATAGATAGCATCGCCATTCATATACCATCAAGTGAGCGCTGGTATCAATTAGAAATCAGTGCTTTGGCCGAAATAAGCAATACAAAAATAAGCTCAGCCTCTTACGGCCCAAGGAAACTAGAAAAATAACCTCTGTTCGCAGGGTACAGAAAAGAAGGAGTCTTTGCTTCTTATTTGTTAAACGAGGAATTCGCGGGGGAAAATCAAACAAAATTTTCGAAAGCGTGATAATGTAACTTTAAAATCGTCTATTGTTGTAGCTGTTGGAGTTGGGCATTCCTTATCTAAGAAATAAGAGGCACAAAATCCTTCATTTTTGTATCCTGCGACTAGCAGAGGCTATTTTTTTCTTCATTTCCGCAAGGCCAGCTGAGCGAGAGGACGCAAAGCCATGCAGGAAGGAGGCCAAAAATATACCCGTGTCAGCCGTTTTCACTTTTGTCGAGGCCAATAAAAATTAGTGACAAATATATACCTAACTATAAAACCAAGAAAATCATTCGCGAAATTTCTTTCGTGATAAGGTTTTTATTCTTGTAAGATGACAACTTTGACAAGGGAAAAAAAAATGGACATATAGTAGGGTCAAAATGTTTGAAGGACGTCATCAGCTTGACAGTCTATAATTTTTTAATCCCGCTTAGTATTTTGCTTCTTAACTTTGTTTGAACAATCCAACAAGTTTCTTCAACAGCTCTTTGTTTTCATAAAAATAGATTGTCTTAATTAAGTTTAGGACAAATAGTAGGGTCATGATGAATGGATGACGTCATGACGTCGTTCGAACAATCGTCCATAATTCATAAAACCAACTTAGTAATACGATAATAAGTTCCTTTATTTGAACACTTGAAATTCTATTTTGTGCTATTTTCTCACAGCTATTTCTTTTAGTAGTAAAACTTAAAGTTTAGGACATATAGACTTTTCTTATAAATGGCCGCCAAACGCGGTTTGGAGTAGGGACAATTGAATGGAAGCGAGGTCAGAAAGGCCTCATTAGTAAACAAAATCTACTCAGTACAATATTAGGGACTTTAAGATTTGCAAAATCTACGACTGCGACGTCAACTGGAAGTGTAAATAACTTTTCTTTGGGGTTTCTGTTCATTGGAGATTTCATTCAAAACATTGTCAGTAAAGTCAACTCATCCATATGGAATACAGTCTATGAAGGCGCGAAACCCTAAAGTGAAGTTGTTTACACTTCCGGTAGACGTCGCCGTCGTAGATTTTGCAAATCTTAAAGTCCCTATTGTCAAAGTCATGACGTCGTCCGAATAATCGTCCATAATTCATTAATCCCACTTAGTAATACATTTTAAGCCCCGTTTACACTGGCGATTTTTGCGGGGACTTTTGCGGCGATGTTTGTGGCAATTTTCGGAAATATGAAATCTTTTGTCTCAACCTTCAAAAGAGACATTCGTCTAGGAAAATCTTGGTATCCTAAGTAAATTCTTTACCATTATTTATTATGGACAAAATCGCAAAAAAATCGCAGCAAAAATCGTCGCAAAAATCGCTGGTGTAAACGGGGCTTTATGACTTTATTTGAACATTCCGGAAATTATTTTTTTGTGCTTATTTCTCACAGCTATTTGTTTATATACTAAAAAAATACTTTCTTGATTAACTTTGGTGACTAGTTGCTCGCGTAAGGGACTTTTTTGCGGTAGATCAAAGACAGACAAAAATTAAATTGTGTACCAAATTTAGAGCTGTGTTCAGCCATGATTTAAGCCGGGATTTTGTTGTCGGGATTTAAGGCCTCGTTCGCCGTCGGTTATTTTTAAAACTGGAATTTTTTATTGCGTTTAACAAAATCATTGTCCACACGTAGCGGTTTAGTCACTTTTTTTAGACTGTCTACACGAATCCATTTTCAATAAGTCGCGTTTTCGAGTGGCTTATTAACCGGATGGGTGTTAATTGAAAGCCAATCCCCAAAATTCCGTTTTGAAATTATCCGGAAAAATATTTAACGTTCGGATGACAAGATGCTCTTTCTCAGAGGCCGCCTGACAACGTAATCATTTTGTAATCAAATTTTTAATTAGTCTATTGAGGCTTTCTTACGCGAAAGGTGTAATTATGCTATATCCATCTTTTTATTCAATTATTGTGATGAAGATCAAACTGCCGCATGGGAAACTCGAGGATAGCCTCCTCTGAATTCTACTTGCACTCTTAAGTATTGGGTCCCTGTGTTCCTACGTTCCGCTATGAAGCACATATCGAGCATGCTCAGTGCTAGAAATCAGTGCTCCCGATATAAATGGCAGAAGAACTTCGTATCCTCTTCGTATGAAGTCGCGTAACGTTCGTGAGCAGATGATATAAGACGATTGACTAAACGTTTAATCGATCTGCTGCGATCATGGACAAAAGTCATTGGGACACTTGAAAAGTCACCTCTAAATTTTCAAATATTGTCTTAATATCCATAATGTTTCAAAGTTTACACGCCATTTTACCAATGAAGCTCCCTCCCCCAACTCAATGTTGGTCAAACCACACATCATCCCAAACGCCCCCGTTTGCCCCAACATTGGTTTGGGGGAGGGGAAAAGAACAATTTCATGTAATTTTATGTTGCTGTCCTAATACTTTTGTCCAAGATTGTAGCATCTTGGTGGGCAAGTGAGCGAAAGACACATTTGCATATTCAAACCCCGCACAATAACTCGTTTCTACGCTTCGCTTGTCCACGAGATAAAAAGTGGCCGAGTACTACAGCCGGGCACGCAATGAGATATTCTATTGTTTTAGTGGTCAAACAAGTGAGGCTATCGGGTCGATACAATGCTTGTCGTCTCATTTGCATGCATCCATAATATCTGTTATTAATCTTTTTTGCTTTGCAGATTATAATCAAGTCATAAGATCATGGAAAACGGCCCTCGTCGGTCCGTATTTTCGTTCGAGCCCTTTCGCATCAAATCTGTCGAAAAAATCAAAACCACCACAAGAGAAGAACGACTAAAGTATTTGAAGGAAGCTCATTATAATCTATTTATGGTCCAATCTGAGCATGTTCTCATCGACCTACTTACTGACTCAGGAACCGGTGCCATGAGTACGGAGCAGTGGTCAGCCATGATGCTAGGCGACGAGATGTATGCGGGCTCGAGCAGCTACAGTAAATTTGAGGCCGTTGTCAAGGAGATATACGGTTACCGTCACGTGCTTCCGACCCACCAAGGCCGGGCCGCTGAGCGGATTCTGTTTCACTGTACGTTGTTACCAGGGGACATTGTGCTTAATAACTCGCATTTTGATACAACACGAGCGAACGTTGAAGCTAAAGAAGCTACTGCTCTTAATCTACCTTCTCCTGAGGCATTGGATCCAAATTCAGATTATCCATTCAAGGGGGATATGGACTTGAAGAGACTGGAAGAGTTGTTGTCTGGTGATGAGAGAGAACGGGTGCGATTGGTTTTTCTTACCATTACTAACAACGCTTTAGGTAAGTAGGTAGCGCTAAGGACATGTGATCATAGTGATGGCCGCCATATTGAGCGAAAATGAAAACGTATTTATTTATGGGAAAAACTAATAAAATCGCTTAGGGGGAGCCAGAGAGGATAAAGTGTGTAAGGCAAATAGCTAAGGAATAAAGGAAGTGAGGGAGTAAAGGAGGGGGAAGCAAGGAAGCAAAATAACAAGGAAGCAAGGTAGGAAGCAAGGAAGCAAGGTAGGAAGCAAGGAAGCAAGGAAGAAAGGAAGGAAGCAAGGTAGGAAGCAAGGAAGAAAGAAAGGAATCAAGGTAGGAAAGCAAGGAAGCAAGATAGCAAGGAAGAAAGATAGCAAGGAAGCAAGGAAGCAAGGGAGAAAGATAGCAAGGAAGCAAGATAGCAAGGAAGCAAGGAAGCAAGGAAGCAAGGAAGCAAGGAAGCAAGGAAGCAAAGATGCAAGGAAGCAAGGAAGCAAGGAAGCAAGGAAGCAAGGAAGCAAGGAAGCAAGGAAGCAAGGAAGCAAGGAAGCAAGGAAGCAAGGAAGCAAGGAAGCAAGATAGCAAGGAAGCAAGGAAGCAAGGAAGCAAGGAAGCAAGGAAGCAAGGAAGCAAGGAAGCAAGGAAGCAAGGAAGCAAGGAAGCAAGGAAGCAAGGAAGCAAGGAAGCAAGGAAGCAAGGAAGCAAGGAAGCAAGGAAGCAAGGAAGCAAGGAAGCAAGGAAGCAAGGAAGCAAGGAAGCAAGGAAGCAAGGAAGCAAGGAAGCAAGGAAGCAAGGAAGCAAGGAAGCAAGTAAGCAAGGTAGGAAGCAAGGAAGCAAGGAAGCAAGGAAGCAAGGAAGCAAGGAAGCAAGGAAGCAAGGAAGCAAGGAAGCAAGGAAGCAAGGAAGCAAGGAAGCAAGGTAGGAAGCAAGGAAGCAAGGAAGGAAGATAGCAAGGTAGGAAGCAAGGAAGCAAGATAGCAAGGAAGGAAAATAGCAAGGAAGGAAATTAGCAAGGAAGCAAGGAAACATAGATAAACGTCTTTTTTATGGTTTTGTTAAGCTACTTTTCTTAATAAAAGCTATTCTCATTCATCATGATCTATAGGTGGCTTTCCTGTCAGTATGGACAACATCAAAGCGGTTTCCAAACTCTGTCATGCGTACAACATACCTCTTTTCTTCGACGCCTGTCGCTTTGCTGAGAACGCCTGGTTCATTAAGACGAAAGAAAAAGGTTACGAGGCAAAAACACCCAAACAAATATCACAAGAGATTTTTAGCTTGGGAGATGGTTGTACAATGTCTGCCAAGAAAAACGGCTTGAGCAACATTGGTGGATTTCTTGCGTTAAATGATGACAATGTTGCTGACAGGTGAGATAAAATTCGGCCCAAACGACGGCCGTAAGTGATTTTCATTTAAATTACTTGTTTTGGGCAGATTCCTCGTATGATTGTGAAATATCGACCGGCGTGACATCCCATGAACATGAAGGCACCGTGGCCGAACATTTTGATTGGATAAGCAGTGATCTCGCGCCCTGTGATTGGTTGACGTGACGTTTACGTAATCTTCCCTTTATTTTTTGGCGTCCTGTGATTGGTAGGAATAATGACGTTAATTCCATACCGTGACCATACGTTGACGTGAAGTTTACGTAATAAACAAACTCTCTTCTTCATTTTATCAGGTGCCGCACGGAACTAGTCATATCCGAGGGATTTGTAACCTATGGAGGATTGGCTGGTCGTGACTTGGAAGCTATTGCTGTCGGGTTTCAAGAAATTCTGGAAGACTCTTACTTGGAATATCAAATCAACTTTGTTAAGAATTTTGCAGAAATGCTCAAAGACCATGGGGTTTCGGTCCTCACTCCGCCAAGTGGACACGCGGTAAGCTGGTGCTCGTTTCAGTTTTCCTCGATATACATGTATGTACCTATTTCAAAAAAACGTTGTCGGTTGGATATCTGTAATTAGAAATCTGAAACCGATTGGAATTGTGGGGGAATGAGTGTTTTCTCGTTCAAAATTCAATATACACTTACCCAGATAGTTTGCCAGCGCAGGTCATCGCTCAAAGTTAGTATATCAAGATTTGACCTTTTTGCGAACTATTTATTAAAACCACAAACAATTTACAGCTTACAACCCAGAATTCCTTTCGGTCTCGGATTTCAGATCTCTGACCGACAACGTTTTTTGAAATAGGCGTAAAACATGACAAGTTATCTAGGTTTTTGACGGCGGAGGGAGGAAAAACAGAGAGACTCGGTTCAGCGCTCGGACGTAATGTTTTCCCTTTTCAGACCACGTGTCATTCCCTAGATTATCATTTCTTTGTTTAACGGTTGCACATGAGAAGACACATGAATACGGATACAACTCAAACAAAGAATCTTATTCTCAAGGATTGAAATGTGGTCTGAAAATATACGCCCAATCCGAGGAAATCTATTCAATCTATTTACGCTGTTTTTACGCAGGTCTACATCGACGCAGCTGCTATGCTACCTAACATACCCAAGGATCAGTTCCCTGCTTGGTCTTTGGGCTGCGCCCTGTATCTAGAAGGTGGTGTTAGGGGAGTAGAAATAGGTGGAGTCATGTTTGGTGGAGCACCAAATAACAATCAAGATGGTCATTGTGTAGGTGGTTCGGAACCTGAACTTCTGAGGCTGGCCATTCCAAGACGAGTGTATACCGAATCTCACATGAGGTAATCAGTAATCAACTATCTTGCTTAGTACATTCTTGTCCATCCATGCATCCATCCATGCATCCATCCATGCATTCATCCATTCATCCATCCATCCATGTATCTATGCATCCATCCATCCATGCATCCATCCATCCATACATCCATCCATCCATACATCCATGCATCCATGCATCCATGCATCCATGCATCCATGCATCCATGCATCCATGCATCCATGCATCCATGCATCCATGCATCCATGCATCCATGCATCCATGCATCCATGCATCCATGCATCCATGCATCCATGCATCCATGCATCCATCCTTCCCCCTCCCTCCCTCCCTCCCTCCCTCCCTCCCTCCCTCCATCCATCCATCAATCCATCTTTTTTTCTTACTTAAATACCAGAAGAGTAATATAATGATTTTCTTTGTATTTACTAGCACATATATTAACTCTATATTTAGCTCTACATATATTTAGCTCTTTTATTGGATTCTGGATATCGATAACTCACAAAGGAACGAAAACTACGACTTATGGAATCAATTTGATATTTACTGTAATGTACTTGCACAAAAAACAAGCATGGGTTCCCTGTGCCTTCCCTCGCTGTCTCTATATAGCCATCAATCACGTGGTATCAAACGTAGTGTTTGAATCTCCTATTTAAAAAGCAACTTTTTTATTTTAGATACGTCGCGGAGGTGCTCGGTTACATTGCGAAGCGACGACATGAAATTCCCGGATACAAAATCACGTGGGAGGCGAAAGCATTACGTCACTTCACAGCACGACTCGCGCCAGTCTCAACCGAATTTTCCCAAAACAAGATACTGAAAAATGAGAAGGTCAAAGCTGACAATGAAGAATCACCAAATTCTCACATCCCCAAAAGAAAAACTTCTATTCTGATCTTGGATTAATGATGGTAGTTGAACTGAGTGGAGTGCAATTTGGACCAAAATTGCACGACACGAAGTTCAATTACCACTTCATCATATCCTTTTTGTGATCATACAAAAGAAAAAGACACAATAAAGAGTGCAGAATAATCGATTTAATGTAGAAGAAGAAGTAAATCAAACAGGTTTTTCCTGGTATTAAATATACGATTTATCAGCAAATCATTAAATATCCATAAATAATGCTTATTATTCTCTTCTCTGATTGGCCGAATATAAGAATTCTGTTCTGTGATTGGTTCTCTCAAAAAGATGCGATTAACAGCTCAAAAGGATGCGATTAAGAGCTCCTAAGGATGCGATTTGGGAATTAATGACACTCCTATGAACCAATCAGATTGCAGGATTTGGTAGTGATTACGAAAAGGATATGATTAATGTTTTAATTTCTCGATAATTTTTCAGTGTATTTTATAGGTGAATTAGGCCTTTTGCAATAGATTGACACGTGATCGTTACTGGATGGCAAAAAAGTTTGGACTTCCTTTATTTAAAGATTTTTTGCTGGATTACTAATGTCATATCAAAAACCTTTTCAAAAATTCTTTTTTCCTCTTATAAGATACTTTCGATTTCAAGATACGAAGCAGTGTAAAGTTTGTTTGCCATCCAGCAGAGCCTTCCCCAAGAGACCTTGAGCTGAAATGATTCGTTATCAAAGTATAATATGTCAGCACGTGACTGTTGCAAACGGCCTATTGCAATCTCGTACCCAGAGCCCTTATTTCTTACTGCGCATGCTCGACGAAATAAGAAATAAGGGCTCTGGGTACGAGATTGGGCCTATTGACGAAGGACAGGGCGTCTCACTGGAAAAATTACCAAACTACAAAATTTGTAAAGTTCATGCGATCTACTACGGGTTCAACTGCTCACAAAAAACACGAAAGTGAAGCTAAAACATTGTCAATAATTTAACCTACATGGAAAGAGACTTCTTTACCTTGGGCGTAATGTGCCATTCTTATCTCTAAGATTCTTTGTTTGAGTCGTACTGATCCATATTCATATGTCTTCTCATGCGCAACCGTTAAACAAAGAAATGATACTCTAAGAAATGACACGCTGTCTAAAGTGGTTTATTGGAACTTGGGATACAAAATACTGCCACAAAGAAAAAGCAAAAAAAAAAAAAATTTTTTTAAATCGTTTTCGACCCGAAAGTTGTTTATTAGTGGTCTGTTTGGTTGGGAAGAAGAGAGCGGAGAGGGACTAGAAAGGCCTCTCTCTTGCAAAACCGCAGACCACTAAGCAACGCAGGCTAAGCTGTTAAAGGCTGTGATCACGTGATAGTAACACAGTTCTGCACATTCGTATGTTTTGATATTCGGTCACGTTTCTTGAAATTGAATATATATCGACATTTGTATTTGTATGTTGTGTTTCTGGTTGAGTAAATGACGTCATCGGCACTTTAAGGAATCTTCGATCTCGTTCCTAGTACATTTATTTCATGCGCGGTAAGAAATAACGGCTCTGCGCGAAGGAGATTGGAGAGTGAAAAATTCACCAATAATTTAGATATTCATTTTATCTTGGATTTCGTTCAAATAGCGCTTCGAAGGGAAAATCTTGCAACTGTATCGCATCTCTGGAATTGTACTAGGTTCAAAATCAAATTTATTTCGAATATTCAAAAACAGACGTCATGTAGTTCGATCATCGCGAAATTCTGTGAAGGCTTTTCTTGACAGTAATTTCCTTCATAACAAGTTCATTTATTTTTAATTAAAAGTGAATGACTCTCTTTGAATTACTTCATTCAAACATGCCGTCTCTGTAGGAACTCGATGATCTTGAATCAAATCGAACTTCTAATAAAATCAATCGTATTTACCACTCCATGGTGGACCGAAAACCTATAATAGGTCTTGCAACCAACTTGATAAAGCTACCGATAGATTGAATTAGAATTAAGAAGTCGATTTTTGAGGAGGGCGAAAAATCCGGAGAAACCGGATAAAAGCCCATTTAGTTTTCATTTAGATTTGGAAAGAGGAAAAGAAAAATGAGAGCCAAGGTGAAAGAATCTCTTGTGGTCCTTGTCCACGATAATTGCAACGCTCACTTAAAAGGCAAAGCTGTTTGACGGCCTCGTTAATATAATTTTCAAGCTGGGCTGTGATTATCATGTTTTCATTGTTCTAGAATAGGATAGAAATGTAAACAGGATCGCACATCGTGTGAAATGATAAAAACAGGAGTACATAAAATCATCTGTGTTTGTCGTATTTTCTGTTTTGTAGCTAGGCACATTGTTCTTCTAAAGTGATTTTAATCAGTATAACACAGAAATGTAAACACTTCATCAGTAGTCACTGCAGGATAATTCTGACCGTCAGAGGTGGTAGAAATAGAACAAGTAAATTTTAAAAATCACCTGCCTCCTACGATTAATCTTTATATGCCCTGTTATAGAATTCTAACTTTAACTTCTTAAAATTAAAATAACTATTTTCTGGATATTCTTGTTTTTTCATTCAAGTTTAACTTGGAAAGAGAAAAAGAATAAGAGTACTCAGTTTAGGAGTAAATGCTTTCATTAAAATAAGGGAATGCCAAATATCCATAACGAAAGTAATTGGCAATTTATGATAACCAAATAAGGTAGAAATGTTCATGCTGGAATTTCCAAAACAATTTTACGTTGCTAGAATGATAGGTGAATAAAGTTTGCGAATATAGTACTGAAAATAAACGCATTAAACGTTAGTGTTTTTTATATATTGAATTTGCATACCAACGTGAAAAACTCTGGTAAATTCCTCATTTTAGATATTAAAATATCGTTGTTTTTTTTTAGTATCACTTTTTGAAAACAAGTTTTGAAAAACATGTTTATTTATCGCCTCGACATATGTTGGGTTTCATGACCTTGGCAACCAATCAGATTGGATAAGATTTGACAGTGATTGACAAGCTCTGCTGACGTAGTTACTTGAAAATTCCTTAAGAGAAACCAAAAAAGTTATTGAAAGTTTAGTACAGTAAAATCTTTTAGCGGGTAAAAACTGTCCTGATAAAGCAGCCTCAGTTCATACTTTGAGCTTGAAATACAGAAGCACCATACGATGGAATTTAAAATCTCCGTCAACAATGTAAGTAATATAACAAATTTTCTTCCACAATATGTATATTATTTATTACGAGGGATATACAAATAAAAATATTACTTTTTATAGAAATATTTTATTCTTCTTATAATCTGTATACTTTTTGCTTTTGTTTTCTAGAATTATTTAAAAAAACCATACTAGCTAAGGTTATATTCAAAGTTTTTCATTTGTTCTAAGTAAAACTTAGATACTCAATTTTTGTTTCAACGTTCATAGAAAAGTTTTTGAAAAACTTTAGTTAAGTTTGTCTTAATTATGCTGTAATTGTGATACAGAACTTCTATCGAGTATAGTTTATTCCTTTTTCTTTTCAATATCAATTTCAAAATACTACAATTTTTCGTTAACAGTACAGAGATGTTTGTATCCGCGGTAAGGTTGTCTCGCTGACTAACCTTATCTAGATTTCACGAACGTTTTAACGTTTTTTTTTAACGCGTTAAGAAGCTTCATTGAAATTCTTGAGAAAGAAAAGTTTCCTGAAGTGGCTGTTCACACGTATTCCGACGAATCTTGACTTGATTTAGAAACTTTTTTATCCTAATTTCTCGGTTTTCTTTTGTTTTCCTTTGACAGTTTTTCAATTCTCTCATTCCTTTCCTTTTTTCTATTCTTTTCCTTACCTAACCTAACCTTACCTTTTTGTCTTTCGCGGTTATTGCTTTTCTTTATTACTTTCTTCTCTTCTTTTTTCTATTTAACCTGAACCTATCCTTTTGTTTCCTTTCCTTTCTTTCGTCTCTCAGCTGAAATATGGGGGGAAATTGCAATAAAATTTCCCTTGAAAAACGTTTTGAACATCTGAAAGTCATTCAAGCTTTTCATTTGAACAACAATCGAGAAATGACATACTAATAATTATAAACTCTTTAAAGTTTTCCTGCAAACTCGGTAGTCAGGAGCTCCACGCTGAAATTTGTTTTTTTCGCTGCCGCCAATCAAAAATAATCAGTCGGTACCTTTTATGTTCTGACTGGCGGCAGTAGAAAATAATTTTACGCCAAGCCGTTGAAATGTTTGAGTTTGCAGAACAACGAAAACCCGGCAGTAATGAAACAAGATAAGGCTTTAGCTTTTCACTGAAATGGAGAAAAAAAAGTATAATATCATATCGTAGACAAAACGTTTGGTTCTTATGTTATGGGACGACCGCTCTCGGTACGAGCTACGGGATCTTTATTCTACTATCTCTTCTTCGGTTCTTCTTCTTCTCTCTTCTGACTTAAACTAATTACATGAGCTCTATTTATACTAACTTCATGACAGGTGTCATTCTACAATCAATATGATATTATCGCTGAGTCTTGATTGGCTAAAGGAAATAGTAAATTCCTAAGTGTGATATCTTATTTAAGAGTAATACGAGTGAAAATCATAGAACTAAACATAGCTTAAACTAAAGATAATATGTGAATATATGGTAAATGTATAGAAAGGTTTACGAGGAATAATTATATCATAAGATTTAAAAGAATAGTGGTAAAATAACTAAGCAAAGGGGTAAAGCGTGTTTAGGGTGTAACCAGAGGTGTACATGCTAATGGGAGGAGCTAAGAAGTTTACTTGCAAATTCAAAGCATACCATCATCTAAACTTGTGCGTGATGGTAGCCTTACTGAAATCTTATATCGGTATTTTTAATAACTAATTGATCATTCTTTATCTTGTTTTCATACGATAAGAAATAGTACTTAGAAAACTGATGTCTAGCTTAGTCTGTAAAAACATTAATTTTCTCTCTCATAACACTTATCGTTGTAAAGCAAAGAATTATTGATGACTGTAATGAACAAAAAATTATTTCTTTGTGTCGAAACTTTATCCAGGAGTGTACTGAAAACTTAACAAAATAGTTAACAATATTCTCCGATATTCACTTCGCCTTAGGGGAATAATTGTTTTATTATTTTTAACACAAGTGAATATAATAAATATTGAAGAGAAATTTTTCCTTTCTTGATTATCTTTAAAATTTCATTTATCTCTAGAAGCGGCACCGACATCGACAAACAGTCGTGAGCGTGCGCGCTCTCCTCACCTGTAGGTGTGAATATATCAGCATTTATAGTACGCTCAACAAAATTACTTGACTCTGATTGGTCGAGAGGAGTACAATTATAGCGTTAATTGTACTCCGTAGGAGTACCGAATTAAGTCGCTATGGCAACACGGCCAAAACAATGTCAAAACAATTATTTTCTATCATTTTGTACTTAAAATTAAAACATATAAATAAAATTTTGAAGCCGTAAGAACTAATCTTTTTTATGCATTTCAGTCGCGCGATGGACTGAAAATCGGCCGCCAAATAGACACAGATAAACGGCGTCACCCAAAGGCTCGTGCAATTGTAAGAACTTTCAAAACATTACTCATGTCTATTAATTCCCAAATTGTACTCGAGATCGTGCGATTTCTTATACAAATTGTGACCAATGAGCGCGCCGGATTTATTTATATTCACTTGTGTAAAAATATACTAAAATTAAATATTGAGGAAAATATGAAACATTACAGGTGATCAGATCATTCGCTGATGTGTTAAAACCGATTAAAAAGAAATTTTTATAAAGTAAAATATTTCTGAGGGAGGAAAAAGGGAAAAGGATAGTGAACAGAACCGAAAGGTTGGAACGGAACGGAAGGGATGGAACGATGGAACGGACGGAACGGATAGAACGGACGGAACGCAACCAAACGAAAAGGAACAGATAGAACGAAACGGACGGGACGAATCGGAACGGAACGGATCGGAACAGACGACAGGGGACAAAACAAGAAGCTAAAAGAAGAAAGAATTAGAGGATAGGAGAGGAGAACGTAGCAGTAAAAAGTAATTTTTTTGAAGAAAGGGTAAAAAAATCTAAATTACAATAAACATTACAATAAACCAGTTGAGCACGTCTCATAGTATAAAACCTTAAGCAAAATATAAACATACAAACAAACTCTGATCCGAGTCTATATTTGTCTAAAAGTATATTCTCAATCACTAGGCTATTGGATTCTTCCTCCTTATCACTATCATTGTGATAGAAGTAAAGATCAGTCTTCAGCAGCACTGTCTGCCGAAAATCTCTTCACAGACTGGTCACGCTCTGGTTGTTTCACAGTACAAAACATTCACCACTCAAGACTATCCTACTTGTATGATGGAATGCAAGAAAGAACAACGTTGTATGAGCCTCAACTTTCATTTGGTCACGAAATCATGTGAACTGAACACACAAACAAATGAATCAATACCGGATTATTATTATAAAAAGAGACCGCACAGCATCTACACGACCAATACTGCGTTTAGAACACCAGGTAGGTCGAGAAAATAAAAAAAACCATCGAGAATGTCATAGCCTGCGTTCAGCCGGTTTAATTCTTATTTCCAGAGAATTAAACCGGTTAAACGAAGGTTAGAGTGTCACGTCACGTCACGTCACGCACACATCGCGTCACGTTATATCAGATTGCTTCACATCACATTACGTCACGTTACCTAGGTTATTTTATTTCACATAGCATTATATGTAACAACACATGTTATCACATGACGAAACGTCATATAAAACCTGGCATCACAACACATCATATCACGTCACGCTATGTAACGCAAGAAATTATGCCTCACATGATATCACTTCTTGTCTGGTCACATGCGAATGTCTCAAAAAAATTACACATATGACGTCACGTCACGTAACGTCACGTAACGTGGCATCACGTTAGGTCACATCAAATGGCATGAAGGCAGGCACCACAAGACAGATAACAGTCTCATATCAGGCAACGTTACGCCTGGTCATGTATGTCAGATCAAAATGTTTAAAATTTCAAACCATATTAAACACATCACTTCATATGCGTGGTGGAGGTGTTGGCCTTCTTTATAGGGACAATCTTCAAATTAAAAAGGAACTTTGTCACTCATTTTCATCATTCGAATGCCTTGAAATTTTATTAACTAATTTAACTAAGGTCAGGATTTTTGTCATCTATCGTCCACCGCCTTCACAAGTTAACGGCTTGTCAGTTTCGGCATTTCTTGAAGAATTTTCTGATTTTTTGGAGCAAGTTGTAATTTTTCCTGAAACCATACTCCTTCTGGGAGACTTCAATTTCCATGTTAATGATGTCAATGATCCTTCAGCAAGGAGGTTTCTGGACCTTCTGGACTCTTTCGACCTTAAACAGCATGTTCTTTGTTCTACTTTCCATAGTGGTCATACTCTTGATCTGATGATTACTCGCTCTGATGATTCTTTACTATCTGACATTCACATGTCCGATATAATCATTTCTGACCATTGTCCTGTTCTTTGTCACTTAGATCTTGTCAAGCCTCTTAACAAAACAAAAGTTATTTCTTTTCGTAGTTTGAAATCTATCTGTCTTGAATCATTTAGGTGCGAAATTAGTGGTGCTTTTGCTCATGTTGACAATTCTGATCTGTCTAAGCTGGTATCTCATTATCATGATGCACTTTCCTCTGCGATTGATTCTCATGCTCCGCTTAAGCGTAAGGCCATTACTATCCGAGCTAAAAAAGCGCCCTGGTACAACCATGAAATTGACTCTCAGAAAAAGTTGAGGCGAAGGTATGAACGTCGTTGGAGAGCGACAGGACTTGCTTCAGACAAAGTACTATTTTCTAGGCAATGCGCTGTTGTTAACAAGATGCTGTTTTCTTCTAAACAGCAGTTTTTCAGTAGTGTTATCGCCGATAATGGAAATGACCAACGTGCTCTTTTTAAGATTGTGTCCGGGCTACTCCAGCCTAAACAAAGCTTACAGTATCCTCCTAGTTCTGACGACACCTGTCTGGCAAATTCTTTCATCCAGTTCTTTTCTAATAAGATTGAGCGCATCAGACAGGACATTTTTAAAATTCTTCCTGTTCAGCATCGACTCCAACCAGATCCTGTTAATTGTTCTTCTGTTTTTCAAAATTTCGACACTCTAGGCTATGACGAGGTTTCACATTTAGTTGGGTCCACAGCTAAGTCATGTAGCCTAGATCCTATTCCTGCTTCTCTTCTTATGGAATGTCTTGATCTTTTAATTCCAGTGTTTATAAATATTATTAATCTATCTCTCTCCCAGGGCGTATTTCCTGATTCTCTCAAGATTGCTAAACTGACACCTATTCTTAAAAAACCGAATGCTGACTTTGAAGTTTTTTCTAATTTTCGACCTGTTTCTAATCTACCATTTATCTCTAAACTAATTGAAAAGGCTGTTGCTCATCAGTTGAATGATTATTTAACTAAATATAATCTGCACGATCCACTTCAGTCGGCTTACAAAGCCATGCATAGTACTGAGACAGCTTTGGTCCTAATTCATAACGACATCCTTCAATCTATTGATGCTGGTAACTGTGTCATCCTTATTTTTCTTGATATGTCAGCTGCTTTTGATACTGTCGTTCATGATACTTTACTGGATAGACTTGCTAATCGGTTTGGTATTGGTGATGTTGTTTTAAGCTGGTTTAGATCCTACCTGTCTAATAGGAAGCAATTTGTAGGTATTAATGAATGTTCATCTTCCCTTTGCAATCTTGATGTTGGGGTACCGCAAGGCTCTGTACTAGGCCCGGTTCTTTACTTGCTTTACACATCTCCACTGGCAGATATTCTTAAGCGACATAATCTCAGTTATCATTTTTACGCCGATGATTCTCAGCTTTATTTATCTTTTAAAGGCAATGATCAGTTTGCTCAATCTAGGCAATCTTTAGAAGAGTGTCTATCTGATATTTCTGAATGGATGCTTGTTAATGGACTGAAGTTAAACCACGATAAAACGGAGCTGATGTGTATCCACTCTAGGTTTCAAGACTGTCCTTTGTTGACTGAGATTCAAGTCTGCGGGAACATAATTGTCCCTTGTTTATCAGCTGTTAATCTTGGAGTGGTTTTTGATGACCGTATGACTGGTGAACTCCAAGTTAGCAATATCTGTAAATCCTCCTACTTCCACCTAAGGAATCTGTCTGCTATTCGTAAATATTTAACCGTTGATTCTGCTCAGACAGTTATTCATGCTTTTATTTCTTCTAAACTTGACTATTGCAATGCTCTCTTGTATGGATTACCTAAATATCTTGTTGAGAGGTTGCAAAGAATACAGAACTCTGCAGCTCGTATTGTCACCTTCACTAAGAAATTCGATCATATCACTCCTGTGCTGGTTGATCTTCACTGGTTACCTGTTCACTACCGAGTCATTCCTAAGCTGCTGCTGTTAACTTACAAGGCCTTGAATGGCCTTGCTCCTTCATATTTGTCTGATCTTTTGACCTATCGCTCCTCCAGTTATTCTCTACGCTCTGTCTCTAATAAACTCCTCGTTGAGCCTAAAGCTAGGCTTAATACTTATGGTTTCAGATCCTTCTCCTTTTCTGCTCCAAGACTGTGGAATAGGCTTCCCTTAGAGATTCGTTTAAGTTCAACAGTTGCTAGTTTTAAAAATAGACTTAAGACACATTTATTTTCTCTTTTTCTTAATAATAAGGAGTATATTTAAAGACTACGTGACTTAGATTTGTTTTATATATTGCAATTATTAATTAGTTTTATCTTTTAAATATTTACATTTTATTCATAATCAATAGGTAAGCATTTTGTAACTATTGTAAATATTCTATTGTAATTTTTTGTGAAGCGCCTTGGACAATTTTGGAGATGAGCGCTATATAAATAAATTATATTATATTATTATTATTATTATTATATGATGTCACATCAGATCGTAAATCCCCCAAAAAAATATCGAGCAAGCACTTAAACCTCCAAAAAAATATCGTGCAACCTCTTCTACTAGAAGAAAAATATCTAACTGTACGCAAATAACGTGCAAGGTTTGTGCCAAAAAAATAGATATTATGCAACCAAAATTCCTGCAACCCCCCCTCCCCTTCCCCCCATCAATTATCTGATGGTCCATCCCTAACCTCACATCACGGCACCAAACGTTACCTAACATCGCATCAACACACTAAAAAACTGTAAGATGTTACTACATCATGTCACGACACACCACAGCAACTTAACATCAACTATACTCACCACAACAAGAAAATGCAAGTCAGTTATTGCATTTTACATACATTGTCATTTAATTCAAAAAAACTCAACCATTTTCCTGTAACTCCTTTACTAGAACCGGCCTTTGGTTTAGCGCAAAACAATCCTGCCAAATCCTGTTTGGAGATATTGAATAAAGGTAGTTCCATTGGCACAGGCGTGTACTGGATAGACCCGGCTAACACAGGAACCCCAATGCAAGCTTACTGTGACATGACAACTGATAGAGGTAGGTCAATATCCTTTTTTTAAGGGGGTCCATCAGGTACTGAATGAATGAAACATGAGGTCAAAGGGGGTCCAGATACTGGATGAATGAGACATGAGGTCAAAGGGGGTCCAGATACTGAATGAATGAAACATGAGGTCAAAGGGGGTCCAGATACTGGATGAATGAGACATGAGGTCAAAGGGGGTCCTGATACTGAATGAATGGAACATGAGGTCTAAGGGGGTCCTGATACTGAATGAATGGAACATGAGATCAAAGGGGGTCCAGATACTGAATGAATGGAACATGAGATCAAAGGGGATCCAGATACTGAATGAATGGAACATGAGGTCTAAGGGGGTCCAGATACTGAATGAATGAAACATGAGGTCAAAGGGGGTCCAGATACTGGATGAATGAGACATGAGGTCAAAGGGGGTCCAGATACTGAATGAGACATGAGGTCTAAGGGGGTCCAGATACTGATTGAATGGAACATGAGGTCAAAGGGGGTCCAGATACTGAATGAGACATGAGGTCAAAGGGGGTCCAGATACTGAATGAGACATGAGGTCAAAGGGGATCCAGATACTGAATGAGTAAAGAAGCCAAGATAGGAAATTGCATGGTTTTTGATAAAAAATTAATACGCAGCCCGTAAACGGTCCTCCACTGGTTATGAATGTGAAGCGCATTGAGATATTTGAAATGCACTATATAAGCACCCATTATTATTAAAAGAATATCATCACCTTGTTAACACAGGAGGCTGGACAATCGTAAAGAGGAATATCTTACAAACGACAAGCGCAATTATCGAAAAAAACGATTATGCGGACATGAATGTCATTGCCACTTACGACCTGAACAGCGAATGGGTTGCACCTAAAGTGCAAGCAATGCTGGATATCAAGAACAAGATGGGATTCCAACAGATTCATTTCTATTGTCACAAGAAATCCGTGGGTAGAGTAGTGAGTATCATGACCAAGAACGACACCGCTGGACAAGCTGTAGTGAGTTACTTTACCGGCCCGGCATCACCGTCATCTTTCCCCAGAGCTTGTGGTTCATTTGATAGACTGCCTGAGGATACATCTATTCTGAGCCAGAATTGTAATAAATGGGGAACCGCGAGAGCTCCTCCTGATACTCAACCTGTTAGCTGGGTCGACCAATGGGGTTTCCAAAATCACGAAGGACCAAAGCGCCCTGGTTTGATGCCTTTTGCAATGGATTTACCTCCAAGATACTTTTATGGCACCAGTAGATATAACGATGATGGTATTGGATACAGAAACCTTTGTGACGATAATTATTTAACACCAGCACCATACAGTATAGGAGATATCTGGCAGATCTCCGTGCGCTGATTTCATTCATTCCTGATATCGGTAAGGATAAATACCTAAAAATAAATACTTCTTGATTATCAATTAACGTTCAAATTATTTGGTGTTTGTTCACGAAGTCATCTGGAGACTTTTTGATTTTGATTTGGAGAATATGAAAGCCAAAAAATCTTTATAAGGGCCAAGTATTATTACGAATAACCATCCGCGGTCATTTGCCTCTACTAAAAGCAAATCTCCTCGCGCTGTAATTTTTGGACATTTTTCTCTCGGTTGTGTGTGAAATCTCATATGGGTGTCTTTATTTATTTTGGTAACGTTAGGTAAACACAACCTGCTATGCATGTTCAGTAAAGAGAATTTCAAAAAACTCTATTTTAAATGTGAACTGATTGACAATAATTTTGATATTTTTTCGTAATTTTTCTGTTTCAGACAAAACTGACCACTTGGAATTCATATGGAAACAGAGCGTGATGCAAAAGACGTCATTTGTCGGGTGATCAGAATCTTATCAAGAAATGCGAAGTATCAACTCGATCTTATCCCCTCCTTGTAGTGGCCCATATAGGGACATGCAGCATGTTAGACGAGTTGCAGCATGTTATACGAGGTGCTTATTTCTTATTTGCAGCAACTCGTCTAACATGCAACAACTCGTTTCTTATTTGCAGCAATTCGTCTAACATGCAGCAACTCGTCTAATTTGCTGTATAGTATCCCCTGTGGTCCTCCGTACCTCTTCCTCCTTCATATTCCTTTGCAAACCCTTGAACAATTAATCAGGGACATTACCCGAGAAATGGTAAAGGGAGGAGGATTCATTAATTTTCGGTAGATTTGTTTAATTTGACAGACGTAGAAAGTTATTGATCTTTTTTACCCTGTGCCAGAACAAAACGATTCACGTTACATTTTGCTGGCCTATTGCATTGTCTGTTTTTGGCATGCATTTTACGAAATCACAAGCTAAATATGACCACAATCTAATACAAGAAAGCTAAAGCCTTTGTTTTATAGATATATAGGAGCTGGCCTTTAGGGGAAAGATGTTGATACTTCGCAGTGATCGAATAGAAGGCAACTTATTAATTTAGAGGAGCAGAGAGGAGTGAGGTTGTTGCAGATTGGCGAGCATGCTTACATGTTCAAACAAACGTTTTTCTGATCTATTACCAATTCAGCTGTCAAGTCTTTGTTCCCACACTGCTTGCATAAATTTACGTGCCTACTTTACCCCACCTGAAGATTAGCAATTCTCTACTGGTACCCTATTAAACCGACCCAACGACAATTTTGCACCAATCTCCTTCCTTTGTTTAGTTTAACTGCTCCCTAATTTTATATTATTTCTTTTTTTCATATCGTATAGAAGTAAAGATAAAATATGAGCAAAAAGATCATCATAAGGCATTTTATAATACACTCAACAAAATTACTCATTTCTGATTGGACAAGAGGAATACAATTAAATCTCAAATTGTACTCTGTATAGAGTCCCTATTAAGTTGCTACTGAATTTTGTTGAGTGTATCATAAACAAAAAATCGCACAATATCTTCTCGGAATTTATAGATACTCGTGTTGTTTTGAAAGTTCTCAAATTGGACTCGCCTATAAGCTCTTCCAATTATAAAAACTTTCAAAACATCACTCGTACCTATAAATTCCGAATTGTACTCGAGATCGTACGATTTCCTATAGAACTTAAAATTGGCAAGCTTCAGGCTCACTATATGTTAATGGCGGTCGGACGCGAATTCGTATTTTTAACTTATCAAATGTACTGGATGCAATATAACTTTGTTTTCTTAAACTTCGAACTAGAAAATTTAGGATTCGTTTTCGCGGGCTTCCTGTGCTAAACAGCCTCTTCTCCAGTCTTTTCTTGGACTAAAAACAAAATGGTCGACCTGGAAATATGTTTTCACTCGAATTTCTGTAAGTTTGTCCTGTTTCGATTATGATTTCTCGTTTATTTTTCATGGATTTTGTATTTGTTTTGATAGAAGCCATTTTGGTTGAATTTTCCTTAGATTTATCATTAGTCTGTTTTGTTATATCAACCAACATGGCTGCCGTGTCTTACTATATTGTATATAAGAGCAAGAGAAGATTTTTTCTTGATTATAGTTAATTGGATAACATGAAAGTCAATTGCCGAACTAAGATCATCCTCACAATCTGAGGTGGTAACTCAGGTGGGCATTCAAACAAACACCACATCCAAAGGACGAGGAGTCTCGTCAATAAGAAAATCAGTCCAACGAAAATCCTTGGGACCTTTCAAAGATGACCATCATCGGAAGAGTAAGGAGCATTTAAAAATCCTGGGGAAACTTTTTGAAAATGACCATATCGTCCAAAAGTTAAGGAGCAAAGCGGTAACGTTTGGAGTAGCGAAGGGAAAAAGCATCTTTCGCTGAGGAAGGATGTGGTATTCGCAAGCCAAATGGCCATTCCGCCACGGATGGAAAAAATCTGTCCTTGTTTTTTTTACGAGAGTAACACTTAATGGTTGCTAACAAACCTTTGGCCTTCGTTCCATAATCGAATTGGAATTTAGGAGTTGATTTTTGCAGACGCCTCCTTGGCATCTTTATCTTCAGTGCACTGGTAACATCAATAGCCATATTGATAATCATTCTTATCTCAAAGTTTCACTAATCTTCGATCACGGGGGGAAAGAGGCCACATTGGGCCATACTCTATCACCATTCTTGTCTAGCCTTCGAAGAAAATTCCGGATGTGACGCAGGCTATTCTTGTCTTGCAAGATACGAAAATTTAAACACGAACGTTACCTACTTCGGCCCTATATTTTTTCTTGGTCATGTTGCTCGATTCGCGATCACTCGGGCATCAAAACATCCTGCGGCATTTGAAAGCACACCTAAAACTCGATTAGTACACAGAGTTCTTCAATTCGGCATAGCATTATAAACTAAGGATAAAAAGTAAAAGATTTTGCTATTGCATAGTGCATAAATCACTTATTTTCAATCACACTCTTCAAGCTAGCGAAATTGCTAATATTCATGAATCCTCGAATCTTAAATATTTCTGCTATAATCAGCTACAGTCATTTCAAATGAACTGTGTTCAAGTATAAGGGTAAGTTTACGTTTTTTAACGCTGGGGAATTTATAAAACTTCTTTTTAAAAGCCACTAATTTCAGCATCTAGAATTTAAGATTTCATGTCCTTTATATTCCCAGAGCAGTTAAATACTTCAGTTTCTAGTTCTCAGTTGCTCAGGGTTGGACTCGGTTTCCTGCAGAATATTCACGTTCCAGTAAAGGTCCATGAAACTTCTACCCTGCGAGCAGAGTCTCTACGGGCGAGAGGAGTGAAAAGGAGACTCTGCTCGCAGGGTATGGAACTTCAAAATGTTTATTGTTGAAGTTGTGCATTCTTTACTTTACCGTTGGTATTTGTGAATATATTTAGACACCTATTCAAGGCTAACTCTGTGCAAATGAGTCTGTAATCAAGGAACACAGCAGTAATTTGGAACTCAAGAAGGTCTATTCGGAGGACAAGGGCAATAGAAATTAACTCTCATGAGAATTAAAATCCATTGATTTATCCTTCAAATAGATTTAAGGGGTCTATATATATATATAGATTTTTGGATACACTTATTTCAATAAAGTTAGTCACCAAAAAACCTAGAAAGCTGAGATCACAGAGGATCATGGGAAACTTTTAATATCAAAAAAGAAAAGCCTTTGATACAATTTGCAGCTTGAGAATGCTCAGAAGAGGTGAGACTGTAACTGGTAAAAGATCTAAAATCCATCAACAGTTATTAAAGCGGTTAAAACATGTAAAATGCAACTACCCATAATCCTTGTTGGTCTCAGCTTTGTAGCTTTTCAGGCGACTAACTTTATTGAAATAAGTGTATGTAAGAAAATATGTTACAAACCACAAAAGCAGATCAATAAACACTTCCGGGAATTAAACATTGTAGTAAACACTATTTGGTTACTAAAACGCTATCACAGTCCACGAGATAGTTCGCGGATTACCATAACAAAGGTTACTAGTCTCGTGGTTGTGTCACGTGTTATGTGAAACGTCACCTGATTTGTTGAAGGACAAATGGATTGCTGGAGGTCATGTGATCTGCTTAGGGTCACATGATCTGTTAAGCATAATATCATGTGGAACGTCAATTAATTTGTTGAAGCACACACGACTTGTTTTGGGTAACATAATTTGTCAAAAGTCACAAAACATTTTAAAGCCCACATGATTTATTGAGAGTCACACCACATTTTGGAGGTCACATGATATATTGAGTCACATGACTTGTTGAAGGTCACATGGCTTGTGTCACATGATCTGTTGAAGGCCACATGACTTGTGTCACATGATCTGTTGAAGGCCACATGACTTGTGTCACATGATCTGTAGAAGGTCACATGACTTGTGTCACATGATCTGTTGAAGGTCACATGACTTGTGTCACATGATCTGTTGAAGGCCACATGACTTTTTGTAGGTCACATGATTTTCTGGAGAAGACTAATAGTAGCTAAAAGTCACATGACTTGTGACGTCATTCACCAGATGAATCATCATTACTACAACTACTGCTAGCCTCGCTACATGAAGAACTGGATAAATCAAACTTTCTTCTTGTCCCCATCCCAAAGCCAGCACTTGCAAGATCTTTGCTGGGATCAATGCATTTATAGTCCCCAGTCGATGACTCTGATACATTTCTGTGGGTGTATCTGAATGGCAACAATGGCATTCGGCGTGCAACTGAGTTACAGCTAAACAAGCTGTTCTTCTCTGGTTGATATCCAGTCTGACTTGAATTTTTTCCATTAACATCAGTAGAAATTTGATTGAAGTCTTTGTCTTTTCCAGGAAGGTTAAATCTGGGACCATTGCCTGCTAATATCCTAATTGTTTTAGTGCCATTTATAGTAGCACTATCATTAGTTCTGTCATTCTTTCTAAAATTTCTTTCTGGAAATAAAGTTCTTTTTGTCATGGAGTCAGAAACCGAATTTTGAGCAAAAGTATTACTTGTGTCCTCATTTTTACTAATGTCCTTATCTTCAGGTTTTCCAGTAAGAGAATGGAATTTCCTAGCATTATCTAAAGTTTCATTCGTTTTAATAGGAGTAGGTTGTTTAAGACTTGGTGTACTTGAAATAGGGTTTTCGCTTTCCAAGTCATGTTCTTCTTTGCCCTCCCATATTCTGTTTTCCTTTTCAACGATATTATTCATAGCATCTGTCCAATCTAGGAGTTTAACGAGTCGCTTGATGCCGGTAATAACATCTCCTTTCAAGACAACATCATTACGTCGTCCTCCCCATGGACTTGCAAAAGGTCCAACTACCTCTCTGTTTATCAAGAGTCTTGGAGTAGAGCGACTTACCTCGCTCACTATTCCTGCAAAGGGTTGAACCTGAGGAAAGGTTGAAAAAAATATTGGTCACCATTTGATTTGATATTGATTTACAATACAATTTGATAAAGTACAAACACTAAAAGTGTGCAACACTTTGCACTATTTAGTAGTAAATAGTGCTAATTAAACAATAGAAAACAATAGGATTAGCATTAATTAGCAGTATTTAGTGGTATTTATGTTACACACATATAGTGTTTGTACTCTATGTCAAAGGTTGATTGACTTTAAGATGTGCAAATGAATATATATACTACAAACAAATGTCAATAGTCCCTTTCACAGTTTCCTGTGCCATCTTGAAAGGTAGCCATGCCTTTGTATTGAAGTGAGATGAACGGTGAGCTGGCAGTGATAGATACCTTTTTTAACACCTTGGACAATTATTCGCATGTCTCTATCATTGCCAGCTCACCGTTCATCTCGCTTCGATGCAAAGGCACAGCTACCTTTCAAGCTGGCGCAGGGAACTGTGAAGGGGACTATTCACCTTTAGGTAATATGAAATAATTACAAGAAATTTCTTGAATGTTGCAATGCTAAAAATTCGAGTTGAGTTCAAGCTAAAGAAGTGATGGAGGTATTTCATCCTTAGTTCTACCTATTTAATTGTAGAATGTTGGTTTACATATTGGTAGGGGGTTGGTAAGATGTTGGTAGGACGCTTGCAGGTTGTCAGTAGGTTGTTGGTGGAAGGTCAGGTAGATATCGATAGGCTATCGGTATGGTGTCGATAGGTTGATGGTATTTTAACAGTAGGATGTCGGTAAAAAAGTAACCGCAGGTTGACGGTACCATATTGGTAGTGTAATGATGTAGTGCCGGACAATACCCTACTGACAACGATTTGGGGGTCGTATTGTTTATCATAATTACCATTTTTCCTTTCTTACCTCCAGTGACGTACCCATTACTATCAGCAAGTCACATTTAGGGAAATCCTTTTCATAAGAATAAAACTTCTTTGGAAGATCTTCACCAAAAAACACTATGTCAGGCTTGATAATACCCTTTAAAACAAAAACACATTTCATTTTTATTCATATTGAATCTCACTTTTTATTATTGGGTCAAAACCCAAAAGTTCGAAAACTGTTTTCCCCCTCACTAAGAATTTTGTTTCAGAGTTTATTGTGTGAGTTAGATTTGCCCTGATTTAGATCAGCCTAGATGTTGTTTCAGGGTTCAACATGTGAGTAATCTATGCCCTGACTTAGCATAAGGGTTGTTTCAGGGTTTGATAAAAATAGAAGATTCAAGGGCTTTTTGATTCATAAATTCATATAAAATTAAATTCTTACCTTACACTTAGGAGCAATACACCTTGGTATGTCACCTTTTAGAATTACTTTCTACATTAAAAATAATACAAGATAAATCTTAACAATCATACGAAGTCGTGTATTAATAAGTACAAATGCCCTCCTTTGGGCTTTCACAACTGGCTACTTATATATTGATGGTCACTTGAAATAGGTTCCACTTAACTTGTAAGAAAGTCACAATCATTTAAATAGTATCAATATCAAACCTTAATTGTATCACCATCATATTTCTTGCAGCATTTAATACATGACGCAGAGGAGAATGTCCCATGGGCTTCAACCAACTTGTCTTTGGGTAGCCCAGCCACTAAAAAATCAAATTTAATTTTTTATTGATAAAATAGGCTTAAAATAGTGGCTGGTCTGTCACTGGTCATAATCATCAGCCAAATTAGTTTAGCTCAGTCATACCTCATTTCTGCCTCAACATTACAATGATTGGCAAGCCAAAGATTTGACTGGACAAGTTGTCCAATGAGGATCAGTCGCTGGTCACGGTAAGAGGCCAGATTAGTTTTAGCTTGGCCATACCTTATTTCTGGCTCAACATCACTGGTCAAAATGACTGGACAAGAACTTTTGGATTCTGCAGGCGTTATTTGAGCCATGCTTTAATATCTATTTATTTATTTACATAACTTTATCCATGACAATTATCTAAGTTCCTAAGCTATCATGGAAGGGGTAAGCACAACAGAGCTTGGCTCCAAACTAAGTGCACCCTAACAAAAATTTAAATTATAATAACAACAACAAAATACGAATAATGATAAACTCTAAGTGAAAAAATCGAGTGAAGATTTACCAATTATTATACTTAGATGATAGTAGCTAATTCAAAGGCTAAGAGTATGGCAAAAAATAGTCCGATCTATTCGATATTCAATAAAACACTCCAAGAGAAACACTTACATCTCTCGAGCCCATCAATATTCTGTGTATACATCTTTAATAGTAGACCCTTGTCATTAAGTAAATTAATAAAATAATGCACATAGTTTGGCTGGAAATTTCCTGGATACAGGGTTTTGGCCAGGCAGAAGAAAGGTCTCGGGTCATACCAGAAGTACTCTATGTCAAATATGGCAGTTGGCTCTGGTATGTTGTACTCTTGTAGGTTGTCATAGAGACCAGTGCCTGGAGTTCTAAACAAAAAAATGAGAGTAAGATTATCAGGTGACATAGTGTCAACATTGATTTTTCATAATTATGTCTTCCATGTATAACAAATAAGCAACTCTATATCTCAGGAGTTTCATTAAGGTTTGGTATTGGAGAATGCTGCCAGTAAATGAGCATAATTCTGTAGCTTAAACTAGCTTAGTAATTCGTAAAATATTGACAATTTGACTTGCCAACTAGTTCATCAAACTTAATTAAACCCCTGGGACTTAGAATAACAGCCAGTCAGTTGCTTGGTCAGCATGATGAGCAGCCAGAAAATCATTCACAGCTCTGTCATACCCTGTTTCTAGCTCAACATTACGCGGCAAAGATTTGACCACAAGTTCCAATTCTGACCAGACATTGTCCAATGACCAGCTGTTATTTTAAGCCCTGTATTTGCAAGACAGACTCTGACTCCCTGAGAGAAGAAAAAATAACACCTTGGAAAATAAGTCAAATTGATTAAACTTACCTAAAATCTGGTATTCCACTCGGAGTACTTATACCTGCACCAGCCATTACAATAATATTCTTGCATTTCTCATCCTTGATCAAATTTACGATATCAACTATTGTCGATACCGAGACTGTACTCAAACTTCTTGATTTTCCTGATTTAGGCTTCCTTGGAGAGCTGCTTCGTGAATAATTGGTTGGCTGAGGGTTCGGAGTTAGGGAGAGGTTTCTGAACGCCGATGAAAGGCCATTATCTGATTGGCTCTTGATAATCTTTCTCTTAGTAGTAAGTTTTCGTTTTTGGTTGTTAGACGGTGGAGAAGGTGTTAAACTTGGGTATCCTTTTGCGTGCGGTTTAGATGCTGGTGATGGTGTTAGCGACGCTCGTAGTTTCCTGGACGACCGCATAATAACTAAGCGATAGGATGTAAATACATATCAAAATGTTAGTGTAGGAAATTGAAAATTGCAAAATCTCAAGTACAATTGGGAATATTGATGGTACGAGTGATGTTTTGAAAATTTTCAAAATTGGACTACAGACTTTAGGTTAGTCCAATTTGAAAATTTTCAAAACATCGAGTACAAAAATACACTCAACAAACAATTTATTGAGCAACTAAGTGGGACTAACAAATTTCACAAAGGTAAATATACTTAAAAATGATATACCTTACAGTACATATATTTAAAACTTTAAATTACGAATTCTAAAGCTTGGAAGCTTACATCAAATCAAGAATTCGAACGCTATAAGAATTTTAATAGAAAAAAATCAATAATTTAATCCAAACTAAGAAAATGAGTGTCCCTAGACGAAGAAGGAATAGTATATTGATAGTGTGAGATTCATTAATTATGAATGTGAAGGGTTTTAATAGTTTAAAAAGATTAATAAAGTTGATTAATTAATTGTTTACCTCGGAAACCAGCGGACGCCATTACATCTTGATGGAGTCACAGGAGGGGGGCTGAGTACTAGAGGTAATTATATTCGTAAACACAGGGAGCCCAATTGTACTGAAATCTTAGAAAAATTGAAAGACTGAATTTGAAATTTTAAAAGTGAAAAAAAAAAAAAAAAAAAAAAAAAAAAAGAAAAGCAAATGTCTTTGCAAATAAATAATCTTTCGTGAACTTTTAGATAAATTCCTTGAAAGATTTTATATGAGATGAGGGCCAAGTTTATCTAACATTGGCTCAGTTAAATGCATATATTCTTAAAAAGAATTCACAAATTTAGTTGATTGACCTTAGTTGATTTGACTTTTTTATTTTAATGGTAAATACCCGGTAAATTCCTTAAGATTTGGATTATTAGATTTATTTGGGCTACCTGTGTTGTTCAACCCACAATTCTTCACGGTTTGTGCCGCCTAAATTCAAAATCCTTTCAACCAATCAGAAGCGCGCGATTTGTTGTTCGTTGAAGATTTTCAACAGTCGAAGCAAAGAACCGTTCGAGTGAAGATAGATCGTTTTAAAAAGTCGTTTTTATGGTTTGATTTCGAGAAAAACTAATAAATCTTCGCAATTCTTATTCTTTTCGAGGTAAGTAGTTTTAGCTGACATAATAAATGTAGATCTAGATGTAGGCTTCCTAACTACATTTCCTTGCTTGAAACAGTAATGATGAAAAGGTAAATTAGTAAATTAGTAAAGGTAAATTAGTAAGTTTTTTCATCTTTTCACGGTGTATAATTTACCTTTTCATCATTACTGTTTCCTTGCTTGATCTCTGTTCTCGCGGTGTAAGATAGAGCAGAGTTATACATTTTTCTTCGATCAAGTTGACTAAAGTCTTTATCGCAAAATTCAAAATATCTGCTCTTTTGATTTATTATAGAACTTAAAGAAAAATCTTAACTGTTTTTTTTCTTCCTGAAAATGGATCCTGTAGAAACGGTGAGTACAGATAAATATTCATCATTAGTATGACACTAGCAAATCTTACAATATACAGATAATATGCTTTATAATTTTCTATAAAAATGGGCCTTATCGTCAAGAAAGATTTCTCACTTTTTATAAGCTGTATGGATTATACGAATTGTATTAAATATTCTTACTTTTAACAGTTATTGCACCCTGCTAACTGGGTCTCCTTTCTTTTAATTTATTTCTCTCGCTAGGGAGAAATTAAAGAAACTCTGCTAGCAGTAGGGTTTCAGCTATTGATGGGTTGCAAGCATTCCCAATACTCCATGTTTTTGTCTTTTAACTCTCTAAGAGAGCTAAAAGACAAAAACATGTTGGCCATTGTGGTACCATTAACAATGGGTGCTAATGAGAAATCTTTTGTTAAATGGTACCAACATGGCCGCAATGACGTAACGTGCAAACGAAGAATTGGGACTTCTGCTAATTTTCAATGTCTTACAGAGATCACCTTTACAAACGCAAGACCAAAATGTCATGGCCAAGCGTCTACCCCAACCGAGTAAACTGCGCCCCCCATCTGCTGTAAAGAGACCATGCGTCAAAGACTCGATGGATGAGGTAAGGAACTTTCTTTTTTTCAGCAGCCTTATTTCCTTTTTGCTTGATTGCAAGGGGCAGAATTTTTATGTTTGGGGGAAGGGGTGCAGCCCTGGGGGGGGGGGGGGGTAGTCCCATATATGGACTATACAGGGATGATCCGCTGAAGGGTATGGTTTTTTGAGCTTCTTGTCATAAACAGGGTATGCAATTTCACTCAAGTTCCAAGTTCTTCCTGAGTTTCCTGAGTTTACTTTCGTATTGATAGTCTCCCTCGCATCCGTTTTTAGTACGACCGACATTAAGAACGGATGTGAGGGAGACTATCGTATTGACTGAAACTGGTTATTATGGTGGTCAAAAAAATCAATACCAAGATGACATGATAATTGAAACAGGAGCTAAGTGCAATAAATTATATCTTTTGTCATAAACAGGGCCTAAAAATTTGAGTTTTTTTGTCTTAAACAGGGTACCCCTTTCAGAATCCCAGCGGAACACCCCTACCCAAATTTTGGGTGTGGCAAGAGTGCAATAATGCTTTTTATGAAGAATGATGATGATGATATGACAATGTTGATGATAATAATATGATGTTGATGAGAATAGTGATGATGTTGATGATGATGGCAATTGTGAAGTCAATTGTGATGTAAATAGCGATGATGGTAGCAATAATGATAATATTGATAATGATGTTGACAATGATGATGAAATGGCGATATTGGTTGATGGTGATAATGACGTTGATCATGATGATGCATGGTGATGACAATGATAATTCATAGGGATTCAATTCAGGTTTTTAAAAATCAGTTGCTGACCAAATATATCAATTTCTCTTTCTACCAGCCAAAGCTTAAGGCACCAAAATGTGACCTAGCTATCCCAAAATCCAGTGCAGGATCATCAGCAAAACCTCAGTTGCCCACTGCTCTTCGTAGACAAACATCTTCAGCTGTTGTTCGTAGAACCACCACTACCAAAAACAACATGCCTCCTCCTAGCACAGTAAAGCCTGTTGGGAGCACTCTAAGAAGACAGACTTCAGCCAATTCACTCAAAAAAGGGACTGCGTCATCAAATACAAAGACTGCTGGCAAGGCAACAAGCTCTAAGTTGAGTAATGGGGAGGCTAAACAGCTGCCAAAAGGTATGTACTGTAGAAAAATTGTGGATGGTTCTTCCATCTTTAATGAATTACTCTTAGACAGTGTGAGAACTATACTGAAAGAGAGAAATTAATGATAGAAATAGTCATAAATAATTCAATTAATTAATCAAACAATCAATCAGAACTATGAAGCTGTGGTGTCTTGAATGAATGGACGGTAGACTGGTAGAGTGAATGAATTGATTAGTTGATTGGTGAACGAATGAATAGAAGAAGGGAAAAATGGAAAGTGGATGTCTTGAATAAGTGGGTGGAAGGGAAGAATGGAAGATTGGGGAATTGATTTATGGATGGGATAGAATGGAATGAATAAGGAATTGATTGATTGGTGAGAGGAAGGGAGGGAGATATATATAAAGTGCTACTACGACGAAAATCGCTCCAACTTGGATTCAGCTGAAACTTCCTAAGAATACTCTTTAAAGGTCCAATAATCACTGTATGAAGTGTTTTCTCGATATTCAGGACGAAAGTATGATATTTTTACGATTATTTTATGGAGTCTGTGACGTCATACACTCAACATCAAACATTGCTACATATATTTCTTTGTATATAAATCCTTAATTTATTTTATTCTTATGAAGCCCAAAGGGTGGCTAATGTGCTTATTTCACATTACTCGTGACTATAATTTATATTTTGGGGTGTTTGGGTATTTCTTTCTCCCTTTACTACTGATATTTTGATCATAAACTACAAAGAAATGTATGGAGCGATGTTCGATGTTGAGTGTATGACGTCACAGACTCCAAAAACTAATCGTAAAAATATCATACTTTCGTCCTGAATATCGAGAAAACACTTCATACAGTGATTATTGGACCTTTAAAGAGTATTTTTAGGAAGTTTCAGCTGAATCCAAGTTTGAGCGATTTTCGTCGTAGTAGCACTATGAGTAAAAGAAAGCAGGGATGGACTAAGAAAAACCAAACCCCACGTACCATTTTTAAAATAAGGAATAATTTTTCCAGTCCCAGGACAAGGCAAAAAGAGATCCACGTGGGATTACAAAGGACGGCTTGAAGACATGGAGAATTATTTGTCCAATACAAAATATTTGATGGACGACATGAATAAATCAATGAACCACAACAGAGAACGAATTGAATACCTTGAATCAGTAAAGAAAGAACTTGAAGGAACCATTGAAGTCAAACATCAGCAAAGTGAACAGGTATTTTGAACGCTCTGGTAAAACATTTTCACTGCCCCATCATGCCATCACGAAATGTAGCTAACAGATTCAGTATAATAAGGCCTATAAGGTAATGGAACATTTCTTCCTCACTTCTGGGGTCTCGGGTTTGATTCCTGGACTTTGCATCACATGTGAGTAGAGTTTGTTAGGTCTCTCCCTCTTGAAAAGACGGGTTTTCCTCCGGATTCTCTGGGTTTCCCTGTTCCACAAAACCCAACATCATAGATTCCTATTCAATATATGGGTTATCTATAGGGGCGGATCCAGGATTTTTTCTAGGGGGGGGGGGGGTGCATCATTCAGGATTTTCGTTTTAGGAGGGGGTGCACCCTTTGCTTATGAACTGAAACACCAATAATGCAGTAGATATCAGCTTATCTAGAGGGGAGGGCCAGAGGTTGTTTCAGGGTTTGATCTGTGAATTAGCCATGCCCTGACTTAGATCAGCCCAGAGGTTATTTCAGGGTTAGATCTGTGAGTATTCCAAGCCCAGACTTAGATTAGCCCAGAGGCTGTTTCAGTGTTCAACTAAGTGTTCAACAAAATTTATTCTATAAAAAAAAACTGAACTAGTAATTATCTTATAAAGCTCTAATAGTTTATAAACCAATTATTTCTCATTCCTCAGGCGTCGGCCAGAATCCAAGACTTACAGGCACACATACTCATTACTGAAGAAGAACTCAATTCCTTGAAGTTGAGGCATGAGTTTGAGATTGAGGTCAAAGAGAATAAAATCAAATCACTGGTTAAAGAGAAAGAAACCCTGGAGAGAGACCTGAAGGTTTCAGAGAATGAAGTTATGGCATTAAAAACTGCGATTGCGCAGATAACTGCACAGACATCTGGTTTAAACGCTGAACTTGAGGCGACAAAGGTGAAGGATTTTTTTCATAACGTTGCATTTGTTACATAGTTTAGAACGACTTTCGTTTAAGTAGGAAACGCACGGTAATGACTTTTTTGTTGAGAAAAAAATGGGTCAAGTTAGTATTGCAGTGCATTGTTGGACATTTAGGGGGGGAGGGGAAATAGACACCATCTTGGAAGTACGTCCCCTTATAAACAGTCGCACAATATAGTAACGTATAATTCATCCATCCATAATACATATAATATTTAATTCTGCAAGGTATTGACAGAAGAAATATTGCCTTTTTTTACTCTGATGATGGACCATCCAAAACCTTGGGATGAAATATTTTTTCAATACCATCTGGCTAAGGCTGTGTTCATAATGTATGGCAGAGGGGGGGAGGAATGGTGGGGCAGTTGAAAATTTGAAATGTCCAGAATAATTCTTAAAAATAAAAATTTGCCCATCCCCCACTTTTTCCTACCAAAATTTACCCGATACCCCCTCGATTTCACCTGCCCCCCGCCATACATTATGAACGCAGCCTAACCGTCCGGCGAAAGAACGTTTGACAGATTCCATTCTTTTTGTTTTTTGTTTTAAAGATTAATCTCCAATCGAACATCGAACTAAATCGATGTAAGGACGAGAGAATAGCCAAGTTACTAAAAGAGATCGAAGAACAACAACATCTCATAGATGAGAAAGATTCCAAACTGCGAGACGAAGAAACAATTCGTAGGAAGCTCCACAACGCAATCCAAGAGTTAAAAGGCAATATACGAGTCTTTTGTCGCGTCCGTCCCGCACTGGAAGCCGAAAAAAATCTTCCTCTGGCAAACTTCACTTTCACGGATGAAGATAGGGGCATAATCGTAGAACAGTCCATTGCGTCCGAAGTAAGACCCATAGATATAAGTTATTTCTGTATATTTTTCTGTTATACCCAGACAATACTGACGCTGCATGCTTTTTCTGGCTTTAGCGAGTGTAGTGCATTGTGGTATAGCTTGGGGGAATTGGGCAGCAACCTTCAACAACACGAATTTTTTATCTTCCATAAGGTTCTTTTCTGTAATTTATGGCCTTCTTGCTTTTATATCTGATTATAGGACGTCGCTGGAAACAAAAAAGCTGCATCTCGCTACGAGTTTTCGTTCGATAAAATTTTCGACAAGGGCTCTGAACAAAACGACGTCTTCCAGGAGATTTCCCAGTTAGTACAATCAGCTCTGGATGGGTATAATGTCTGTATATTCGCGTACGGCCAAACTGGTAGCGGAAAGACCTTCACCATGGAAGGTAACCATGGTAATCATGATCAACGTGGAATGATCCCCAGATCCATGGAACAGGTGTTTGAAACAGCAGCTAGGCTTCAGGAGAAAGGATGGAAGGTACAGTTAAAACGAATTTTAAAAAATGTTCTAGGTATTAGAAGTTGTGCCTTTTAACTAGCTTTTCGATTGAATCGTTTTTGAGAGAAAGAAAATACGAAGATACCAATAAACGTTCAATTTGTGTCGCGAAATAATCGTTGACGGTTGGAGAAGCTTTTGTGCGTGCAACAAACACTCTCCTACATGATTTTATTTAATTTCTGCTGCAAGAAAATTATAACTTCTTCTTGTATACCTGTCAACAATTCTCTGTGCGAGAGAAGTTGAAACCAATTTTCGACGCGCGAAACACGGCTCTCGTACAACTGGGCAATTTTTGGTTATCACGAGACAAGTTCCACGATAAATGGTCGCATGTAATAGTCCATTTACGGACGGAAAGACATATTTTCTTACCCTTTTTATTCTTCAGTACACAATGGAAGCTAGTTTTCTCGAGATTTACAACGAGACGATTAGAGATCTCCTTGGTTCGGGTGATGAAAGTGTGAAACACGACATCAAGATCGTTAATAATGGTAAATCAAATACCGAACCCACTGAAGTGATGGTCACTAACTTGAAATCTTTCGAAGTAACAGCAGTAACACAGGTAAGAAATCTTGCTAAATTTGATAGAATAGTCCTCTTCCTTTGCGCGCGTAAAGTTTTCCCATTTAAGAACATGTGTCATTCCCCAGAGTATCATTTCTTTGTTTAACGGTTGCGCATGAGAAGACATGAATATGAATGCAAAACAAACGACGAATCTTATACTCAAGGGAATCCACTCGCGAAATTTATTTGTCGTCGCGACAAAATTCCATGGGTACGGAGATTGATCATAAGAAATCTTCGCACACGGCAATGTCACGTCTTTACCGTGAGTTTTTCACAGTCTAGGAACTCTGAAAAATCTCACAAGTAAAGAACGCATTGCGAAATGTTTCTTCATTACATACTTCTTCCCTTGAGCATTATTACATTTTATTATGATTTTAACTTTTTACGATTTAGACGTCTTTCCTTCATAACGCTGTTCTAATAGTGTCATTTTTGTTCTTTCATAGGTGTCAGACTTACTGCAAAAAGCCACCCAAAACCGCGCTGTAGCTGCAACCAAATGCAATGAAAGATCGAGCCGTAGTCATAGCGTGTTCATTTTAAAACTTACGGGCGAGAATAGCCTTACAGGAGAAAAGTGCCAAGGTAGATTTAAAAAAAAAAAATTCCCATAATATAAATTTCAAGAGCAGAATCTCCTCAAGGGAGTCTTTTGCCTATTTACAAAACAGTCCAAATTAATTACGTGGAGTAGGACAAAAAAGAAAATATAATGCATATAAAAACGATTGAAGTAAGTTACCCAAAGTAGATAAATAAGCTGATTCAATATTTACAGTGCGAATCGAAAAACCGTGGGCACCTAGAAATATTCTAGGAATGTTCTGTTCTTCTTTCTAACTACAAGATAACGGAAAGATAACAATAACGCTTCAGATTTGGCTATTGAAAATTCTTGAAATATTTCTAGGTGCCCACTGTTTTTCGATTCGCACTGTAAGGACAGACAAAAACGGTCAAAATCTAGTAAAACTTTTTGGAAGCAAAATATAGGATATGATTTTCAGCTTGAAACAAAGCCTGGTTCATACGAGCAACGCAATTGCAAACGCGATTGTAAACACAAGTGAAAGCGATGTTCACACGTGAAACGCAAACGTACACAAGCGCAGTTAGTACTGTATTACTTCAAAAACATTTTTGGTCTCTTGCGTATCTTTCTTATTCTCAGCGCGCACCGTTTTTCTTGATCTCCAAAGAAACGGAAAACGCTATTACTGATTCCTACTATTCACTATTTCCAGGCACTCTAAACTTGATAGATCTAGCTGGTTCCGAGCGTTTGAGCCAGTCTTGTTCAAAGGGTGAGAGGCTCAGAGAAACTAAGAACATCAACAGTAGTTTGAGCAATCTCAGTAACGTTATAATGGCTCTTGCCAATAAGGTTGGTTTGAAATAATATTTTCATTTTTTTCCTTTGTTAGTTCGTCCCTTCCACTCTTCCGTCCCCTTCTTTCTCCCTCCTTCCCTTTCGTCCTTGCCCTGCATGTTGCCTGCCTGCCTGCTTCCTTTGTTGCTTGCCTGCCTGTCTGTCTGTTATCTGTATGTCTATTGCCTTTAATTCATTAATCCATTCTTTTTTTTCTTGCTTTGTGCTTCCAAACCATCAAAAGTATCTTCATTAACTAAAAACCTTATATTTCTAGGATTCATTCGTCCCTTATAGAAACAGTAAATTGACATATCTTCTAAAAAACTCTCTCGGCGGAAACAGCAAAAGGTAAATGCACAATACTAGAACCTTAACTAAATTCCAATTTCATTAGTGAACTAGCCGTACCCTGACTTTGATCAACCCAGAGGTTGTTCATGAGTTCAATCTGTGAGTTGGCCATGCCTTTGATCTGTGAGTTGGCCATGCCTTGACTTAGATCAGCCCAGAGGTTGTTTCAAGTTTGATCTGTGAGTTAGCCGTGCCCTGACTTAGATCAGCCTAGAGGTTGTTTCAGGGTATCCATAAAATTTGAAGACCTTTTTTCATTGACTGTTGATATTAATCGTTCATGTTTCCGATTTACAGCCTGATGTTTGTGAATGTTTCTCCACGAGAAGAATCCTTCCAAGAGACGCTCTGCTCGCTGAGGTTTGCAACGAAGGTGAGGTTTTTTTCTATCACTTTCACATGCAATGAAGTTTATTCTGTACTTCGCCTCTCTCACCTACTCACTCCCTGCAACCCAAGCCCTTGCACCCTTGCCAGTCTTAGGAATCTTGTGGAATGGCATAAAGAATGTTAATCATATAGATGGTGGCATTGGGCTTTTAAACAACAAAATGCAGATGGGTGGGGGTGGGGATGTATTTGTTTATCAATTTCAACGCTAGATACAGCATACATTCAAATGAATTTAAAAATTGTATTGAGATTCCATTGTAGAATTTCAAATAGCAATGCTTTTTTTTTGGTCCTTTTGTTAATTATGTAATCTCTATTTTTTTATTTTGTTTTTGCAGGTTAATCAATGTAATATTGGGACCGCTCAAAAGAAAGTCGTAAAATAAGATAATTACTTCCAAGATTTTCCTTCTCTACGTTGTCAGCCTCAGACTCCTGTTATTCTTTATGTGCATGGCATTTCGTCGCGCATGCGCAGAAAGAATGACAGGCTCCTGGAGTCGAGAGTGACCTCACAATGTATATAATAGTAACGCCCTGAAACACCCTCGGTTTCGTTATGTTATCGAGGAGGCCTGGGTACGAAATTGTTCAAGGAAGTAAATTTTGACGTAATTATTGTAGATAATGGTGATTGCATTGAGAAGAAATCGTCTCGAGAGAGCGTCCACTTTGATAAACCTCTATATCCGTAGGCAACGCTCTTGATATGGGTAGCCAATCATAATGTAAAAAGGACATTTAAAGCGTGCAGTCACATGCCAAGTACTTCTTTTTAACTGCCAGGACTGTGCTGATGAAGCCCAGATTTGTGTGAATGCAATTTTTAATTTAAAATAAACAATAATTAGATTACTCACCTGACCTATACAACTATATAACCCTGTATAAGGCGGACGTAAAAGATCCACTGAAGACGCTGGTGACGACCATCTTCAGTGCCCGTGCTATACAGGACCCACTGTAACTGGCTATACTGTTGTGGTGTTCTACCCTCATGGGAAAAATATCATAAATCATAAATCAGCTAGTTATAATTCAAGAAGTCTGGCTTATTGGCTTCCGTCAATCAGATTTCCAACGGTCTGAATTATAAATTTTTTGATTGCAAAACGAAAAGAAAAAATGAAAGGAGACGGTCCAAAATGGGTGTAAGATAAATCGCTGTTTTGGGCGTCTCGTTTTCCCATTCAAAATAAGATCCTTAATTTTGTTTATTTGTAAGAATCACTTGTTGTATATGTGTTATAACTTTTTTATCTTACCCATGCGAGTTTTAGAAAGTTGGCACTGCAGTGCATTTTGGGTCTGCAGCAGTGGACATATTTCCACGATGGCGGCTATTTCGTCCCCTAAGAAGGCCCCATAATGCACTGTAATGCCAATTTTATTCCTCAAACTCGAAATGGCTAATAGAGTGCACTCAGTCAAACTGTTGAATAGTTAGATAAATGTATATAACTTAGATAACTATTTAGTTGACATCACCTAAAATAGTAAAAGCGCGCCAAATAACGGTCATGCTAATCCGGGGGTTTGTTTTACCAGAGAATATGAGTGAATAGACATTCATTTGTACCATCGTTTCTCCCCCTGATCTCAGTAGCTGTTTACTCGTAGTTTCAAATTTATGTGAGGTCAGCTGAAATAGTAACTAATTTATCTAATTTAGGTGACGTCAACTATTCAACAGTTTGACTGAATGCACTGTAGTGTAAAGAAAAATATTTTTTTTTTGTAATTTTATAACGTCATAACTGAAATATGCTGGATGATCAAGTGAGCATTGCACCATATAATAAAAAATATATGATATCAAATCAAAATTTTGCATGTTGTATTTCCCTGCATTAAACATTTGTAGTTTTCGAGAATTTATCGAAAGGCCCCGTTATACACCGTTCTCATAATGGCTGAAAGGGGCACGAAAACGAGTTCACCCAGTCATTAGTTCACAAAGTACATTAAGTATATAGCTATACAGCACTATAACTTATCTATATTTCCGTATTTCTTCATGTATTTCATAAGTGCTACGCGGTCCACATATTCTCATCAGTTCACAAAGTACATTAAATGAGTTTATAAGAGAAAAGTATAGAAATTTAACTCTTGTTTTGACCTGTTTCGCGCTATCCACCTTTATTCTGAATGAGCATATTTGCTCAGCCTTGCAAGATGACTGGGTGATCTCGTTTTTGTGCGCTCGTCAGCCATTATGAGAAGGGTGTATGCGTTAAAACTTCTAGATCTAGATGAAAATTCTGTGCAACGGGGCTGCGAAAAAACTTAACCTCAAAATCCAAGAGAAACGTGGGCTCTGGGTACGAAATTGCCCAACGGTCAGACGAGGTTGTCGACGAGGTTGGGATTTCTGTGGTAAAACATAATAGACTCAGTGATTGGACAATTAGCCACAGCTGTTTTTATCCAATAGGATTAGTCGTTATATTGCTTCCATGATGCTTCGCAAACCAGAGCCGCACGAGTTCGCCATCTTGAAGAATCAAAGAAGATGGCGTCGCGTCCTTTTTAATAGATTTTTACCCTTTTTTCAAAGCCTTTTTGAATTTTAAGAGTAAAATAACATGACTCAATATCTCCCTTCGAATCTTCTTGCTTTATTTGCGCCAAGGGATCCTCTTCCTTTCCTTCCTCCGCTTGATAAGCCAACGTGGTTGAAGAAAAAACCCTGGCTTTATCAAGGAGTTTCTTCGTATTTACACGTGTTCGAGGTGAGCTATTCTTTCTTCTTTAGCATGTAGCCAGACACACTATCTTCTTTATGAAGGTAACCTACAAATAGCAAGTTTTCTGAATTTTGTGCTTTAAGCTTAGTGGTTTGCGACGACTGCTAAATTAATTCACAGTAATTGGCGAAGTCTTCACAGTGTCCTAGCCATCCAGTTCTATATTTTTCGTTTCATTTCTTTAATGTTTTGCTCAGTCATATTCCTACTAAACTCATTTCATTTATTTAAAATGCGGATTTATATAAGTAAATAATAATAAGTGCATTATACAATGCATCACGTGAGAAAATATGGTAGGTGTTATTTTTAAAGTTTAGGAGATTTTTCATCTTCATCTGTAACCTCGACAGATTTTTAAAACCTCAAAAGTGTGAGTTAGCTATGCCCTGACTTTGATCAGCCAAGAGGTTGTTACAGGGTTTCATCTGTGAGTTAGCTGTGCCCTAACTTAGATCAGCCCAGAGGTTGTTTCAGGGTTTGATCTGAGTTAGCCATGTCCTGACTTAGATCAGCCCAGAGGTTGTTACAGGGTTTCATCTGTGAGTTAGCTGTGCCCTGACTTAGATCAGCCCAGAGGTTGTTTCAGGGTTCGATCTGTGAGTCAGCAGTTCCCTGACTTTGATCAGCCCAGATTTGTATCTTTTCAAATATTTCAAATTGTGTAGTTCCAGAAAATATCTATACCCCACCCACAGAGAAAATTGGAAATTCTGGAGGGGAGGGGGTCAGAGAATGAACAAAATTACAGAGTTTGTTTGGAACAAAATTTGAAGTTCCAGGGGGTAAGGGGGGGTCCTTTTACAAATTTCCTTCATGGTGGAGGTATGGATGTTTCATGGAACTTTACATTGCTGATGCATACTAATCACAAGCTGGAACTTATTTTTGCATTTCTCAGGATCCTAAGGATACTCCACCTCCAACTAGAGCTGAAACAAGAGAGGAAAAAATCTTAAGAAAGGTAAATTACACAGCAATGCCCCTCTTCTGAAGAGCAATGGGGGTGTGCACTGCTAATATATTACTCCCACAAAGGACTAGTGTCCGAAACGTCAATAAGTTTTTAAATCTTTTCACGCTGTAAGATTTACCCTTTTATCATTAAAATACTGTTTCATTAAAAATGGTGCCACAGCTCACACTAGTTTTTAGCTAGTTATCTCTGCTAATAAATCACCAATGTGATCTGGGTTCGAGTGCTACTGGGCTCAGTGTCTAATGTGCTTCAAGGGTTTTTTCCCTCTTAATTCTCCATGCTTTTCTTCCTCATCAAAAATCGACTTTTAATTTCTAATTCAATCTATCAGCTACCTTAGTATTAAGTGGGTTGTAAAACCTGTTGGCTTTTGGCCATGGGCCCAGGAGTAGTAAATTTCATTAGTGGTTTCGTAAATCCTCTATTTAGCCCCCCGGGGGGCTTATTTATTTCAGGCACGTTTGAGGGGGGGCTTAATATGAGAGGGGGGGGCTTATCGATTTAGTCCAAACGCAGTAAGTTTTGAGGAACAAACTGTTGTGCTTATGTTAGTGAATTACCATATCAAGACTTTAATAAATCACCTTATCACGATTCTTTAGTTGTGAAGGGGGAGGTGAAGGGGGATAAAAAGAGGGGGGGGGCCTAACAAATTTCTTCCTTTAAAAAGGGATGGCTTATTAGAGAGGGGGGGGGCTAAATAGAGGATTTACGGTAGATATTAGTTTTTTTTGCGGGCATCAGATGGTGGTTAATGTCCTGTTATTCTGTTATCTAGTTTGTTAACTGTAAACTATTTATTCTGCACTTCTATAGAGAAGGGAAAAAGAAGAACGAGTTAGGAGCGATATTGAAGAAAACATTAAAGAATGTAAGTTTGCTTGTTTATTCCATTTTTTGAATGAATGGCTCATGACAATGACAATATTCTTAGTGTGGAACCACGTGAACGAAAAACCCTTTGAGATATAAATAACTGTGATCTTGGTTGATCTAACAATAATAAGGAATGCTTGGTATAGTCAACCACCATTGTGGCTATGAGTCATAACATGCACCCCAAGAATTGTTTATTATCCTCTTTCTCATTCCATGCAAAAATATAGGGGTCCGCAAAAATCAGCAAGAAAATTAGGGTCGGTCAGGCAACAGGAAACACACTTATTTTTTTGTTTGGCCTTACATTGGCCAAGAATGTTAATGGATATTTTAATGTTTGTAGATAATCCTCAACTTGATCCCAATGCTGATGGTGATGCATTTAGAACACTGTTTGTCGGCAGAATTGTAAGTTATTTCAACAGGCACTTCCTTCGTTAGAGTAGATTACACATACCAATTACAATAGCCGACTTGCACTAACAGGTCACATGACCGTACTTCCCTTAAAACGAGTAGCTGTGTTAAAATAAATAACAGAAATGAAAAGAGCACCTCAATATTACTAGGGTGGCAGAGTTTTAGCTCAGAACTTCAGAACAAGCAAAACAGGAAACATGGCATTAAATATAAAATCAAATATTTTATAAGGATTTGTATTGGTAAAATATGCCTTGCCAACCTGCACACTGAGGAATTTGGAAATTCCAAGGGGTTGGGGTGGTCAGAGAAAGACAAGAAAATTGGAATTTCAGGGGAGGGGTAGTCTGAAAAAAATCCTCCTTGGGGGGAGAGGGGGGGGGAATGGATAATTTCTGGAACTACACAATTTAGATTTTAAATTTTGAGACTATTTCCAATTTTTATTTTTCAGAATTATGATACCTCAGAATCCAAGCTACGAAGGGAAATGGAAATATATGGACCAATAAACAACGTATGTTTAAGGATTAGTTATCTTTTCTTTGTCTCTTTTCTTTATATTGATAGTTAAATTTAATGACTGATTCTAGATCACGATGGTAATTGACAAGAAGACATCTAAACCCAGAGGGTATGCCTTCATTGAATATGAACATGAACGAGACATGCACGGTAAGATTTTCAATATTTTCTCCTTAAACACCAGTATTTCATCTTTATGATAATTACTAATTAAACCTACAATCAGAATCCTAGTAATATACTTGTTTGACTGATAGACTATAGGAATATGAGGTCTATCTACTAGGAATGTCATCAAATTGGGTTTTCATGCCAGAAAAACATGCCACCGTCACATCTCCAAGCGACTACAATCCTCACACAAATATTTAGTCTTGCATTCCTCTCTTCATGTGTGGAACATCCTTCAATAATTTCCCACAAATTATCAAAAGAATGCCTACATATGGAGAAAGGAATGCAGACTAAAAGTTTGACGATTGTTAGCATTGTGTACGTTTGGAGGCATGAGCCTGGATTTTTCTGGGTTGAAAACCTAATTCAGGGCAATTTTTTTAGTAACTGGTATAAACAAACTACTGTATACAAACTTCATTTTGAATAAAGTGGAAAGTATTGCCAAAATCTTGCTGGGAAAAAAACAAGTCAAATGCTATTATATTGGTTTAGACATGGATTTTCACTAATAGACCATGTATTGTGGTACTGTAGCCAATCAGAATGCTGGATTTGTAATAGTTCACTAGTTTGTTTATACTAATAAAACATAACTCTCATGGTCTATCACTAATACACAATATAGGAATGTAATAATAAAGTAATAGATTACAGTGGCTTTTACAGAATGTCCCACAAGCAAATTCTGAAGTTAGTTTAAAAAATTCCCAAGTTGGCGACCAAAATTCGTTATGAGCCTTATGAACTTCCCCCCAAATTTCTGAACTTGGTTTGCTTTGAAGTTTGCCAACTTGGGTATTTCTGAACTAATTGGAATCTGTTCCAAAAGTTATTGAAAAGTTATGCAAAAGCTAGTACAAATACATATATTAGTGCACATAGGTACAAGTAAGTTTCTACAAAGTTTTTATAAAATTCTTTAAAAAAATGAGTAAAAATTCCCTAAAGGTTTTTATTTAATAGGGAAATAAGGTCATTTTCCTATGATTTAGATTAAATTTTCCTTGAGCTACTCTAAAAATATTTTTTCTAAAATTTAGCTAAGTTTTTTTTTATCTGACACAATAAATTATTGTCACACTTATTGCTGCTGGATGTGCTGTGTATGGGTTGCCTTTGCTCTGCCTACCAAGAAATTATGGGTTATTGTCGTTGATGGTAAAAGAGGTTCTGACTTATTTTTATTTTGTGTTCGTGATTTTTTTGTAAACTATAAAAGACTTTGTTTTGCCCACTTTTATTAATGCCGACAAGAATTTTCTGCTTTCTGTGAGTAATTGCTTCCAGCAACTAGAATTAATTAATTTAATGCTCATGCACTGTGGCATTGTTTGAAACATAAATAAACTAATACTTTAGTTGGTGTATCGCAATGTGAGACAACCACTACAGAGCTGTGCTTAAGTATAGAGAGAGATAAAAACATCAAATTATCAAATTGAATAGAGACAAGAAAACAAAGAACCAGGGGGAATTTCTCAAATTTTACAACACAATTGCTGCCATTTATAAGTCATATTATTTTATACCAATACAATTGAGTAGATTCATTTTTATTTATAAATATACAAGACCAAATATTGCAGAATGGTAAGATTGGTTTTGATACCGAGAAAGGACACTGAATTTGGTCATTGGTAAGACATGGTTTATTTTAACATTCCAAAATGATTTCTTTTTTTAAAAAAAAGTTTAAAGTGGCTGTAATTCACAATTTTTTCTTACTTTTAATCAAATCTTGCAGTGAAAAACTGTAAAGACAATTCCCTTTGGCCATCTGATAGACATTTGAAGGCCATCCTTCCTTTATTGTGCTTGCTAAGCATCATGGTCTATATGGTGGGTATAGGTGGGTATACCCAGGTAATGAGACACTGGTCATAATCAGGTTACGGAGTACAGAAATGCTGCTATTTCGGCCAACAACACTGTCAGGGCATGGCTAACTCACAGATTGAACCCTGAAACAACCTCTGGGCTGATCTAAGTCGGGGCACGGCTAACTCACAGATCAGTGCCCCTGAAACAACCTCTGGGCTGATCTAAGTCAGGGCATGGCTAACTCACAGATTGAACCTTGAAACAACCTCTGGACTGATCTAAGTCGGGGCATGGCTAACTCACAGATCGAACCCTGAAACAACCTCTGGGTTGATCTAAGTCAGGGCATGGCTAACTCACAGATCAATAACCCTGAAACAACCTCTGGGCTGATCGAAGTCGGGTGTTGGCTAAGACAGATTGAGCCCTGAAACAACCTCAAGGTTGATCTAAGTCGGGGTACGACTAACTGTGCACAGATTGAATTGGATTTTAAAACCGGAGAACTAAAAAAAACCACAAAAAACTACTCACATTTGATGCCGAGTCTAGGAATCAAACCCAAAATCCCAGAGGTAAGAGGCGAGTGTGCTACCTCTAAGCCACCTTTGTTTCACAACAGCAACTTCGTACTACAACATTTACAACTAAATCACCAACAACAATATAGCAGCAGTCTTACAAATAATTATTAAATTTTAAAATAAATCTTGGATTCCTTAACAGTATTCCCATTTTCGGTTTTGTTCTCTTCCTTAATGGTTATTTTGATTTGAGACATGTTCCCAACCAAAGAGTATATAAATATTTTAAAAAATTGACTCTGAAAAATGTGTTAATATTGCCAGCTGTACAACTAGGAACAATAACACTTGCTTCCTAAAGAAAATCTTAACTTTAGAGTGAATTTCAAATACAATGTTCAAAATATAGATAAATAAATTTTTTCTGATGGGAGTTTTTTAGTTGTTTCACGAGGAAATAAAGATGCGATGAAATATAAGAAAAAAAATTTTTTTTTTTTTTTGCTCTGTCTTATTTCATAAGAAAGGTTTAAAAAATAGTTTTTCTTTACTTTAATATATTTAAATAATAGACCAGGTAAGTATGCTAAACATGACCAACCACATTCTCTCCAGGAAAAAAATAAGCAACTTTTCACTGTTGTCTCAAAACCTATTGACAAAATCCAGATAGACACATTTTGTTTACAGAGGAAACTCTAGTTACAGAACAAAAACTGTACACTACCTCTAGCTAATAAAGGTTGGTCCTGTTTGGCAAAGAACTTGATGACAATGGTAATAGTCATTAATGGTTCTAAACTGGTCGGCTACAGACAGTACATTCACCCCAGTTGCCTAGCAATGGGCTTCCCTGGTCAACTAATTGGTACTTAGCGCTCTCTCCTAAGAGAGGTGTGAGTATTCTTACACTTCTGGTTTGTGCACTGTGTTTAGTACATAGAGTAGATTTCTTATGAGTGTGAAACACAGCACAGTCATGGTACATAATACATGATTTATAACTCTTTGAGCCAATCACAGCAAAGCTTATCTACCGCTCATCCAATCAGAATGCTTATTCATGCAATGGTATGTCTGTACCATGATATTTTCACTGTCATGAAATCTGCTCTATGCCTACAGATTGACACTAGTTCTTTGTCCACCCAGGAGTCAAATCAAAATTATATCTACTCGGGTAAATGATAGCAGTTCGTGGCTTAAATATAATCAATTGAGAAGAGGGATGCCAAAATTTTGATAAAAAATAGCATTTATCTCTACTGTTTCTTGGAAAAATGGCAGTTATTCTGATATTGTCCACTAGTGTTGATTGGAACCATTGTCAATCTTTAGTTTGTGTTTTATGTGATGGTTCTTACAGACTTGTTTTGATGCCCATGGTTCTGTGGGGATCAGGGTGGGGGATACTTGGAGGGCCTGTGCTCTCTGAAGCTCCATTAATTTTTGGGGTTTGTATATGGATCTTTTTCACTCGGCAGCCATGTTGACTGGTACTATAGATTTTCTGCCTCAGGAAGAGGTCATACATGGTTTTTATCGTCATTGGAATAAACATGGCATGGCATCCCATAATCAAGGTCTATTCTTTAAGTTTTGAATTTTTTACTTTCCCACTGGTATTTGATAACATTTGGCTCTAAAATGATGCAACCCAGAGTGAAATTAAACGAGTCTGTAATCAAGGAACACAGTGGTATAAATTATTATGAATCGAAAAAATAATCAAAACTTATAGATTTTTTGAGAAAAATTTCCAGGTAAGTAGAGTCATGGATGTAAGAAATGCTTTAAAGGAAAGAGTATTCAATTTTGTATGAATATAAATACTCCTTATTTCTATACATCACGTGACATTTGATTCCACCACCACAGGTACCCCATAGGGTCGTGGATTTTCAAAGCAAGTCTGTAAAACAAACTTTTAAGTCAAAACTTGTTGTAATACTGAAGTTGCAGTGTTTTTATTTAACAGCGGCTTACAAACATGCTGATGGAAAAAAGATCGACGGCAGAAGGGTTGTAGTTGATGTAGAGCGAGGACGGACTGTAAAGACATGGAGGCCAAGGAGATTAGGTATGACGTCAATGAACTTCTTGATAAAGCCAAGGTCAACATGCTGAAGGTCATGGGTTCAATAGACCTATATATGACAATGTTTTCCCAATTCAGCGTGACAAACCTCTGGGGGAATGAAGAGCTATTGTTTTGAAACTCGTCAGGATATCATCGTTATTCCTTTCGTATCCTTTGGGATACTCATGAATTTTTTCGAAGAGTAAAAACAAAAGAAAATGAGGATATTTGTCACGCTGAATTGGAAAAACATTGTCACACCACGAATAAGGTTTATTCTCATCTGAAACTCAGATTTCTTTCAGAGCTTCATTCAAATTTCAGTATTGCTTCAAACAACATTAATTCTACTTGTATTCAAACGATACACATATTTCATCATATTAACTGTCATTTCCCTATTCCTTTGTTCCTCCTTTTTTGTCTCCCTATCCTGCCTTCCTTCCATCCTTCCTTTCTTCCATCCGGCCATCCTGCCATCCTCCCTTACTTCCATCCTACCTTTCTTCCATCCTGCCTTCCTTCCATCACGCCATCCTTCCATCATACCATCCTTCCATCCTGCCTTCCTTCCACCATGCCTTCCTGCGATCCTCGCATTACTTCCTCTCTTCCTTTTATCCCTCCTTCATTCTAACTTTTCTTCCCTTTCCTCCCTCCCACCTTCATTTCCTTTTTTTCCTTCCTCCCTTGTTCCTTCCTTCCCACCCATTTTCTTCCTTCTTGCCTTCCACGTCCCTCTTCCTCCTCACTTTTCGTTTTTTTCTGCCATTCTTTTTCAACTCTTAAAGGGCAACTTACCCCCCAAAATGACCCATTTTTAAGAGAACGTACATCAATTGAGAAACACAAAAATTTAATTTTTAGAGGGGATAGAGCATCCGTGTTCCTAAAAAAATAATTTCAAAACATCGCATATATCGCTCTGGTGGCCGCCATCTTTGAGCCCGCGATAAATTACCGCATTCAGGTGTGACGTCACAACGTCAACGTGTGTTTGGATATGTAGAGTTTTTCTGTAAGCATGAGAGTTTGAAGTGGCTTTTTCGACAAAATGGTTAATTGTTGCGTGCCTGAATGCACTAACTATTCGACAAAAACAAAAGATGTTAGCTATCACAAGATTCCTAAAGATTTACAAATTCAGAAAGCTTGGATTTCTCGTCTAAGACGAGCAAATCTGCCGCCATTAAAGAATTGCTATGTATGTAGCGAGCACTTCGAGGATGGTTGCTTCGAATCCGACCTTATGGAGCAACTAACAGGCGAAAAAAGAAAAAGGAGGTTAAAGGCTGATGCAATTCCAAGTATTTTTAACTTTTCAACCATCCCTAGTAAAAGAAGAGCTACGACAGAAAACCGTATAAGACGACAACGACAAAAAGAGGTAGGTGATTTGTAGTTTGTGTTCGCACGTGCACTGCTAGATTGTCAGTGTAATATGTAAGTCTTATATATATATTAGAGCTATTTCGTGACTGGTCTGTGACTGTGCTCAGACCAAACCAATGCATTAAATTCTTAATACTAAGTTTACCGCTGCGGGTTTAGTTATGATGAATTGCGGATGAATAAGTTATACGCTCTTTCATATGGAGTCAATGAAAGTCCTATAAACAATTAAAGCTTGAGTGTCGTCTCAACTATCGGAATCAGTGAGAACCCCAGTAACTGCCATTCATTGTTATTTGTATTTGTTCTATAAATGATTATGTTTACTTCTTTTCCCCCATAAGACATTGGATAACCTACTGACTCCAACTACACATGCACTTGATGAAATGGTTGAAGAATCTGATATGGAGGTTTCCTTCGATGAAACACCTTCCAACAAAAGGGACTTTGGAGTCCAGTGCTGTCTGGATGAAAAGCTTTCAATACGAAAAAGCACCTCAACCCAAACAGAAAATGTGGATGTTAGTGTTGAGACTTCTGATGCCTGCATTCAAGTAGAAGGAAATTCAACATTTGAGCAATTGAACAGTATCCTGCATGACCATCCATACAGCTATACTGCTCCCTCTGTACCCATGAGTGTGTCACCACAAAAGTCTTGCAAGAATGATGTATCACCACAGAAATCTGCAAAGTCCTGTGGGTCTTTTCCTTTGTCAGATGAAGAAGTGAATCTTTTTTCAAGTGATGAAGAGGATGAATACATTATCTCATCACAAGAAACAAATTCTTCAACAGACAAAGAGTCTGAACCTGAGTATCACTTTGACACCTACATCAAAGAGCCAAAGTATTTGGTATTTGCAGCATGCCTAGGTGAACTGTTCAGGTTTTGTATCAACTGTGGTCCCATCGTAACTGACACCAACATTACCTGCACAGGAAGCATGGTAACGGTTAAAACCATATGTATGAAAGGTCACAACTGCTTATGGAATTCCCAGCCTCTCATCAATCGTGCACCGGTAGGAAACCTTCTAATCTGCTCATCTATTTTGTTCACTGGTAACACTTTTACAAGAATCCAAAACTTTGCCTCATGTCTTGGGTTACGATTTATCAGTGAAAAAGTTTTTTACCAAAGTCAGAATAGGTATCTATTTCCTGTAATAAATGATACCTGGGAAAGAGAAAGAAGAGCCGTTTTACAAGAACTGTCAAGTAAGCCTCTTGTATACTTGAATGGGGATGGACGGTGTGACAGCCCTGGCCATAATGCCAAGTATGGTACATACACATTTATGGACAATGACTCAGGGAAGATAGTTTCCTTCTCTATGGTTCAGGTCACAGAAACAACATCTTCAAATGCTATGGAGAAAGAAGGTTTCATTAGGAGTCTTGGTAGTCTTGAGGATGAGGACGATATTAACATCAAGAGGATAACTACTGACAGACATACCTCAATCACTAGCACCATGGAAAAAGATTACAGCCACATCAAACACCAATATGACGTATGGCATTTGTCAAAATCTGTTGTGAAGAAACTCAACAAGAAGGCCAAGTTGAAAAAAAGTGCTGACCTTTCACATTGGATCCAGTCGGTCTCAAACCATCTGTGGTGGTGTGCAGCAACATGCAATGGTAGTGTGCAGCTGTTGAGAGAGAAGTGGGTCTCTATCTTGCATCATGTGACAAACAAGCATTCTTGGAGAGATGCAGAGATCTTCAAAAAATGTGACCATCCTCGACTAACCCGGAGAGAAGCTCGTAAAAAGTGCTGGCTAAAACCAGGATCTGCAGCTCATGTAGCCCTTGAAGAAGTGGTCCTTCAACCAAAACTGCTGAAGGACTTGGCAAAGCTCACTGACTTCTGTCACATAGGTGGGCTTGAAGTATACCACTCCATGATCCTGAAGTACTGCCCAAAGAGAGAGCACTTCTCCTACAAGGGTATGGTTGCTAGAACACAACTGGCAGCCATTGACAACAACCACAACACAGGAAGGAACCAAGCTGTGATTCAAAAGCCGGGGACGAGGATGGGAGAGGCAAGATACCGCCCATGTTTCCCAAAAATGCACAAGCGTTGGGTAGTTAAGCCTGTGTTGGAAAAGAAAAGTTATTCTTTCCTTCCTGAGCTTCAAAAGAAAGTGCTGGGATTGTGTGATGGCTCAGAAGTTGACCTCCAGGAAATTGAAGAAGTAGACCTACCAGCAAACATTGCAAGTTTGCCTGCACCGGATAAACAGGAATTGATTCAGAAACACCGGTCCAGGTTTTCAAGATAATCTAAATTAGAATTAGCCTTTGTGTACCTGCAGGTCATATGACCCTCCACTGTTTGGTCCTTCTTCCCCTCCCTCAAGTCCCAATCCCCCTCTGCTTTGCAGGCTATCTTTGGACAGTCGTGTAAAATACTGGTAAAAGATATCCCTTAATGAAAAAAGCTCTCAGATATGGAAAGGTACACGACAGACCCAAGTATAAATGCTATATACAAAATATGTAATTTTTTTAAATGACAAGGGGACCTGATGAAACGGGCAGATAAGTATGCAGTACCTTTTAGATGTTCAAATGAAAATTTTATTAAAATATTATTTCCATTTAGGTAAGAATTGACTGTAAAAAAGAGGTCTTTTCTTTACCTATCTACACTACCTTATATATGGGAGTCTCCCCCAGTATGAATATATTAAAGAAAAATATCCAATTGAATGGTGACATTTGCTTCAGCATATTTAACTTTTTTGCTGCCAGGACTCGTATAACTGCAAATTTTGCTTGGTTGGCTAGTGATCGTGTTCACTAGTGCTTTGTACACTAGGTTCACTATTCAGCTGGGTATTTTGTTTAGTGTGTTTTTAATAATAAAATATGTAAAGCATTCAAAAAATGTTTGTACCAACAAAAAGCTTTTTATATAAAAAAGAAATTTATATAACACACCTTTCCGTGTACTGCATCCTAAATGAATACATGATTCTTATGCATATTGGTCTCAGCTTTTTCTAGTCTATGTTTTTGTTTTCAATTATCTTGCAATTAAATATGCCAAAAAATTGCAATTCCAGGAATTTTTCCTGATAGAAAAAAATCCACTCTGTATAGTAACTGAAGTAAGGAATAAATAAAATGTATATATTCACTCCATGCAACATTATATCAAGCTAATCATCTGCATAATGAAAACCCTCAAACTGAAAGTCCTCCTCTAGTCCAGGAGGAGGGAAGTGTGCTCTGATGCACATGACAGCACAAGAGGGCAGAACAACCCGAACTTCCTTTCCAAGAACTCCCCAGCACCATCTTGCTAGTTGTCTATATGCAATGTGTCTGTACTGCTTCTGCTCTGGGCCTTCATAAGCATCTCTGTATTGCTGTTTGTACTGAGCCCATGCGGTTCGAAGAACATACTTATTGCCACAAACAGGTAAGAATCCAGGATGTTGAGTAATGCATGGTGGTGGTTCATCAGCATCTCCATCTTCAACAACAGACTGGCATGTTGCAACTACTTTTTGGATTTCTTGGCAACAAATGCATTCAGCTATTGTATCCATAATTTGGCAGCTACCACAGGTACACCTATTAACAAATAAAACAATCCTTAGTATTTTTGAACACTATCAATGATTGTCCCAAGTGAGAGTATATACACAAATTGTGACACAACTATATCCCTGAATCTGTGTCCTACAGTATATAACTTATTGACAACCAAGCGATGTTTAATTGTGACAGTTGGTTTTGCTTTTGGTTGCAAAGGTCGTGAGGCAGATTCAAATGCATAAATATACAGTGCAAGAAAGTGGTAAACACGACTGTAAAAAATGGATACGTAGTTGAGTTTTATCGTGATAAGAAAGAAGTAAAACTTACCAATCTGAATTTGTTAGTCGATTGTTCTCTTGTTCATCGTCTTCAATAATGTCACTGTCAGATCCTTCTCTGAACTCTTCATCTGAGGAGATTTCTATTTCTGGTTCGAACTGATATGGCCGTAAAACAAACTCGTCCGTTTCTAAAAATTCTTGAGCAAAATCGTCTCTCGAGCTGTCCGAGTCTTCGGAAAAAGAATTAGACTCTGACATGCCTTTAATTGAATGACCAGGCCGTATTTCGTTCGTAAAATATTGAGTAAAACGTCTCAGAAACAGGGGAAGAAGTCAACCAAACGCTCGTAAACAACTTGACGCCGTGAACTCTTATGACGTTGTGACGTCATTACCTGTTTTTCTGAGCCCGCGATAAAAGTGCAAGATGGCGGCCACCAGAGCGATATATGCGATGTTTTGAAATTATTTTTTTAGGAACACGGATGCTCTATCCCCTCTAAAAATTGAATTTTTGTGTTTCTCATTTGATGTACTTTCTCTTAAAAATGGGTCATTTTGGGGGGTAAGTTGCCCTTTAAGTTGTAAATTATAACTATTTCTAAAATGAATCTACCTTCATACATAAATAATAGGGGTTTATCATCATCATACATGCTTTTTTCATAGGTGGTGGTCTGGGTGGAACCAGAGTGGGAGGACCTGATCAAAATGTCAAACACTCAGGACGTGTGGATAGCACTGAGAACTATGATGATAGCAAGTAAGAAACTTGAGTATTAATAGTCCCCTTCACAGTCCCCGGCGCCATCTTGAAAGGTAGCTGTGCCTTTGAATGGAAGCGAGATGAACGGTGAGCTTGCAATGATAGAGATGTGAATAATCGTACAAGATGTTAAAAAAGGTCTCTATCATTGCAAGCTCACCGTTCGTCTCGGTTCGATTTAAAGGCACGGCTACCTTTCAAGATGAAGCTGGGAACTGTGAAGGGGACTATTCCATTATGTGGACGGCAGTGGGTCAAATCTCTAACTAACTGACTAACACGTAGTTCTCAAATAACTATAGAAGAGGTGGGGGAAAGAAGAAATGACAACGAGTAATAATATTGGTTCTTTGGGTGGAAGGCTTAGGGTTAAGTCTGTTCTGACTAACTAATACTTGGAGTTCTCATAATAATTATAGAAGAGGTGGGAAAAGAAGGAAGGGAACAATAACACAATTCGGTTCTTTTGGTGCAAGGCTTTTTGTACCCAAGACATCCGAAACCTTTGAAATAAATGATAAAAAAATACATTTTTTCTCTCCTATTTTTCAGGGATCGTGATAGAGAACGTGAAAGAGGTGATAGAGACCGCAGTCGTGATCGTGAAAGACGTGAACGTCGTGAGCGTGACCGTGGCGAGCGTGACCGGGGCGACCGTGATCGCGGCGATCGTGATAGAGACCGAGATCGTGACAGACGAGAACGAGATAGATATAAGGAGCGTGACAGAGAGGGCAAAGATAAACGTAAACGCAGTAGATCACGTGACAGGTAACTACATAAATTGTAATTATTGATTGTGAAAAAGTCACAACACTGTGATATGCCGTAACCTCCACTAAAGTCGTGATTAGTCGAAGTCTCAACAAGAGTCTCTTTGGCAACACGGTCGTGGCACGGCAATGCATACGCCAGCCCATTCATATTGCCCAAGAAATTAGTCTCCCTCCAATTAAATACCCGAAACACGGCATGGACATGGTCACGTCAAGGTTACGGAACTGCCAGACCAGTCACATTGCGCGAGAAAAAATCCCCCAATCGAAATTCTAGGAAAAATCACGGTCGCGGCAAGGCAAGCATACGGTAGCGACTTTTTCACAGTCATGGGAAAACTGCTCTATTTAATAGTACGCTAACCTTTTCATCATGAAACTCTCTGACTATTTAGGGACCGGGATCGTGAACGAGAAAAGAGGCGGCGTGATCGTGACCGAGGAGAACGTGACCGAGGAGAGCGTGACCGAGGAGAGCGTGATCGTGGAGAGCGTGACCGTGGAGATCGTGATCGTGGAGACCGTGATCGTGAAGAGCGTGATAACGAGCGTGACAATGATCGCGATTATGATCGCAATGATGACCGTATGAGGGATGAGCCCGAAGAGTACGGACAGTACGCTAACAACAACTCGGTGCATAATAACGCTTACTTGGAGATGGTGGACTGAAATCTAGTAACGTGACTTTTTTTTAACATTTAAACTAACAATGCGACCCAACGGACCTTAAATAACTATTGTAACGTAATGGTTATCACGTGATTAACGGCATCACGTGATAACTACATTAGTCGACGACTTGGCCAAAGTTACTTAACTTGATGGGGACAATAATTTGTGGAACTTCAAGTAGAGTGTAAACCATACATCCGTGAAAAAGTTAAATACTATCAAAATGGTACAAATTAGTGCAAAACTTTGTAGGTCTACAGTCTACTGAGGTCACTGAACTTACTAATTTGTGCCATTTCTTACGATGGCTCTCGCGGATATATGCTATGCACTCTTTTGTAATACTGAAACCTATTCACTGTTTGTCACGACGTGATCTGATATCTCATTGACAGCCTTAAACTGTATTCTTTTACTCACTTTAGTTCGGTACACCAATATTTTTGTCATCTCATCTCATCTCATCCCACCACATATTCATTTATATACATTGAAATAATCTTAAATGAAGCTATCATGTAGATGTAAGATGCTGGTCTTTTCTCTAGTAACTGGTTTGTATTCACATTACACAGGGATTTTCTTTATGTATAGTGTATTGTGAGCGAATTTCATTTATATGAAGACAGCATCAATCAAGGCCAGCCATGAGAGAAGGCAGAACGGATTGAATCTGGTCTAACCTGATTTACATGATGTTGTGCCTCATGTAATGGCTGCCATAACGTGATGGTTCAAAGCCCCTATAGCAGGCATCCCAGACCTCCTATATATCCTATATTTCCTATAATTTGTATAGGATCCTATAAAGAGCCTATATTTAAAGAAAACCTATATTTCCTATAAATAGGACGAATGCTGATTGATACATTTATATTTTACCCTGTTTAGTATATTTGGCGAAGGAAATAAAATGGCCCTTTTTTTCTTTTTTGGTTCTTTTTTTTAATGGCTTTTTAGTTCTGCCAATTATTGCCTGTGCACCCTCCCGATCCAAAGCTATCTTAGCTCCTATAAAGTGCATATATGTTTGGGAAAAAATCCTATATTTTCCTATGTTTAGAACTTGCACAGCCTATATTTCCTATCAAATTTATCTAAAAAGTGGCTGGGATGCCTGCTATAGTAGCAATTATTAAATTTTCCATTTTTCTGTTTACAAAGTTTTTAGATGGAATTCGAAATAAGTAAATAAAGATACGCGTGGACTAATTGTGCCGTTTCTCATACTTGAAATTTTATTCGAATTGGGATCCTCTTCCACACACATGAAGCTTACAGGAATATCATTTGATAAAGTTAGAACCCTTTTACACAAAGGTGGGACTGAATGACTTTAGTGCTAGTGACAAATCTTTTGTTTTCCTTTTGCAGGGGACACCAAAAGAGGTAGCCCTAGCTGAAGGGTCACCCTACCTTATGAGAAACCATTTATCATAAAGGTAGGGTGACCCTGTTGCTAGGGAAAAGTCTTAAGCTTCCTTTCCCAGGAGATACCAGAGGTCGCCCTAACTTATGGAAGACCGTTCACATAAGGTAGGGTGACCCTGGTGCTAGGGACAAGTCTTCTGCTTCCTTTCCCAGGGACACCAAAAACAAGAGGTAGCCCCAGCTGAAGGGTCACCTTACCTTATGAGAGACCGTCAACATGGAGGTAGGGTGACCTTGGTGCTAGGGACAAGTCTCGTTATCTTTCCCAAGGGGACAAAAACAAGGGTAAGTCCAAGCAGTAAGAACACCCTACCTCATGACAGATTGTCACATGAAGGTAGGATGGCTTTAGGGCTAGCATTGGGGTCACGTGCTAACCAAGAATAGAGGCATGCCAGCCGTGTTGATGTACATAACAAGAGAAACTAACTAGAAATCTTATGAATAAACAAACCACGCCATTCTATCAATATTTTGCTATTTAATTTGGACAGAATAAATAACTTTGTTCCGTATAAAACGGAATAATTTGCAAGCCGTATTTCAAACCAACGCAATCGTGGAACCAACTTCACTTGTAGAGCATAGTATGCTAAAACTGAAATCCAAGATATAAATTTGCCCTAACAAATTCACACCTTTTAACCATGTAAAAAATAGATTTTCGTATTCACTTCAACAATCTCTTCTCTTTTTTTTACTTTCATTGAAATACGAATAAATTGAATAACAAAACTGCGGATATAATCTAGTTGAAACTCGAGGTTTTTCAAGTGTTACATCTTTAATGTTCCATTTTGAGCAGGTATGGTTTGAACTTCCTGTTATCCCGCTGAGTAAGACGGGAGAGGAGCATCAAATAAATTACAGTTTTTCTCCGACTTCTCTTTAGTATGATGGAAAACGTTTTACTCTACTCATTTTTCTGCCTTCGTCTCCACAGTAATGTAACGTTTAAATTCGTTGTCATTTTTTGTTTTGTGTCAAGGCATTTATTTCAAATATTTCTTTATCATCAATTTCAAACAACTCTGATTTGAAAATTATGACTCCTGCCATTCCAACATGCGGGATATTCATTCCACGCCGACTATAGGGAGAGATGTAAACTATGTTTTATCAGGCTATTTTTCTCGGATAAAAGCATCCGAGCTCCCGTGACCTGTTTGTTGGTCAGAAGCCTGGAGCTTGGAATTTTTTTTCCTAGCGAAAAAAAAATTCGCTTCGTGAAACATAATTAAGATCTCTAATAATTTACCAAGCATAAAACACCTAATATTTATGCGATTGTCGTTGTTTAAAAAACGCGAGCAGAGAGCGAATAGATTAGATTTACCTATTATAGAAAGTCTTATTCAATGACAGCATTAAAGAGAAGTCAGTACAGAGAACTCTATTGAGACCGCGCTACCGTACATGCGGGCTATTTGTTTCCCGCCAAAAATCCTCTTTTTAAGATGCTGATTTTTCACATCACGCTCTTTGTCTTTCTTTGCTTCCAGACTAGGATTTTTAATCCAAATTATCCATTAACTGGTAATCATTATTTTTTTCTATCTTTCAAAGTACGATAACTTTGATCCAAGAAAAAGTATTTTTTAGTATGGTAAATTCCAAATTGATCAGCCACTAAAAATTCAAGCGAGTTTTCGTTTGTGGGGTATATATTAGTTTTATCTGTACATATTTCTTTCTGTATACACTTATTTCAATAAAGTTAGTCACCAAAAACCTAGAAAGCTGAGATCAATGAGCTTCATGGGAAACTTTTCATATCAAAAAAGCATATATATACAAAGCTTTTTTAATACAAACTGCAGCTCGATGATGCTCAGAAGAGGTGAGACTGTAACCGGTAAGAGATTCGCAAGTCCATCAACAGTTATCAAGCGGTTGAACGCGTAAAAAGAATCTATCCATAATCCTTGTCGGCCTCAGCTATATAGCTTTTCAGGTGACTAACTTTATTGAAATAAGTGTATCATATTCTTCTTTTTTTTTTTTTTTTAAGTTCGATATAAATACTTTTAAAAGTGATATTAGCCAATCTTCGAGTCAATCTGTTCCAGCACTCATTCAATTTTATCGTAGTGGCTTTGTAAACAATCTTTAGCATTTAGAAAAAGTTCTAGACAAAATAGCTTCCCATTCAGGAGAGAGTACAAAGGCAAGAAAGCTACTATTGAAATAATAACGAGTATAAAAGTAATAACATTCCAATTCCTTCGGTATTTGAAGCTGTAATCCGCCTGAGTTTCCCACAATTCCACCCCTTGCAGTACCGCATACACGATCTCGGCCTAATCTCCATGCACCGAATCTCAATAGACGTTCTCTGTCTTGAATTTTTTTGTAATTCGAAATATTGTTACAAGATTACAAGAGATTTGTTGGAATTGTCAAGATAAGATCTAGAATCCAGATTCACGAACATCGTGCCTGCCTGCAGTAATGTTATAGTATAGATCGATCCTCCAATTATATGATTTGGAAATTTTTTTAGATTTCACTTCGAGAAACTCTAGAACAATAAATTAGAAAACGCGGCGATTCATTTTTGGTCTGTACAATTGCATTTATCTAACGACAGACCTTGCGGGATTCGACCCGACATGTTCGGGTCGTATACATTAAAAAAGCGGGATATACAAATTGAGTCCAGTAATGTTCGACGGATTGAAGTAAACTCGTAATGAAATTGTAATCCACCCTTCGCCAAAATCGTAGAACAAACAGTACGAACAAATCGTTGTCGTTTTGAAACTCAATCGATAGAAAATTTCTGAGCAATAAAAAACAGAATTTATCGTCCAATTTCAATTGCGAAGTTGGTGCTAAAGTGTCTTCGAAAGACATGATAACTACACTGCTGATAAAACCATGGGATGACAAAATTGCGGTTCATATCTCTCTCTGTATTTGGATTTATTCGCTTGTTTCTTGGGCTCCAAATCGGCTGGAACTCCGGTTAATCAAGCCGTTATTAATTATGTATCAGTAGACGTAGCATGAAAGATGAATCCAATACAACTAAACTTGTCATTCGCATACGAAGCGAAAACATCCATTATTATTTCGAAGCTCAGTGAAAATTTCCAGCATTTAATATATTTTGAATGTGTTTTCTATTCGTTTCTTTGTGTGTTTTTCTCCGGGGCCTTATTTTTGCTGTTAAGCTTCGTTCGTCCGTCAAATGTACTAGAATATTTACTTCGATTATAGCCATCCAGTTTTTGCATATTTGAAGGAGGCTTTCCTATTCTGTCAGCCAGACCACTTCAACCGCGACTCGGAACGCCATATTCCATTCATCCATTCATTTCATTTCTTCCATTTACAAATCTGAATTTTTCAGATGTCCCCAGGAAAATTAGAGAATTTCCACATAACACTAACGAAATTAGGCTCTTAAATTCTCTTGCCTGATCGCGGGCTTCTTCGATTCTCGAGCTTTTCTATATTAGAAGTGCCATTTTCTGTTGTTTTTTTTCGGATGTTTTCTTTGGTATTAATATCCCAAAAGAGCAAAATACTTAAACACCAGTTTCGTATCTTAATTTAGCGTCTGAATATTCGACAGTCGGAAGAGAGTTTGAGACAACAGCCGTGTTGGCCTTTATACCCGAGGCCTTGCGGACCGAGTTCACATCTTCCATTTCTATCCCAATCACATCGGGTCCATTCATCCCATTTTGATCAATAACTTCGTACTGTGGTTTAACACCCCATTGGTTTGTTATATAGGGTGGTTTTTCGTGTTCTTCTTGTTCTTGTTGTTGTAAGGCCTCTTGTTCCTCTTTAAGCTTGCGTTCTGCTTCTTTCTTCTCTTTTTCTTTTTTACTTGCCTCTGCGGCCCGCTGCTCATTTTCACGGTGATAGAAATAGTTGAAATTACTGACTATTACCGGGACTGGGAGAGCTATTGTCAGTACCCCGGATATAGCACACAGGGAACCCACGATTTTCCCCCAAACAGTGATGGGTCTCATATCTCCGTAGCCCACTGTTGTCATCGTTACTACTGCCCACCAAAATGCATCAGGAATACTCTTGAAATGAGTCCCTTTTTCTCCTCCTTCCGCGTAGTAAACAGCCGAAGAGAATAGAATAACTCCAATAAGGAGAAAAAATATCAATAACCCAAGTTCCCTAAGACTCGCGCGTAGAGTATGTCCTAGAATTTGTAATCCCCTTGAATGGCGGGAGAGCTTGAAGATTCGAAAAACACGCACAAGTCGAATGACCCTTAACACGCCAAGGGATGAAGCTTTGGTATCTTGCATCGGTAATGTTATATAATACGGCATAATCGCCACAATATCGATAAGGTTAAGAAACGATCGCACGAAGACAAGTTTTTGAGGTGAAGATATTAGGCGCATGAAATATTCAAATGTGAACCATACAATACATGCTGACTCTAAGGAGAACCAAGGTTGGTCATACCTCTCGTTTTCTGCCCTAGTGCCGTTGATAGATCCAGCCATATCTTGTTCTTTCTTTTTCTGGAACTGTGGTAGTGTCTCGACACAAAATGTCACTATTGAAAGAGTAATAACAACCACGGAGAAGATAGCTACGAAGCGAGCGGCGAGCGAAGTGTCTGGGAACTCGAAGAGTTGCCAAATTTGTCTCTGAAATTTATTTTCCGGTAAAATGGGTTTTTCTTCCTCAATGTAGCCCTCCTCTTGTTCAACCTTGTGTAGTACGTCCTCTCCTAATTCATAAAATCGTATCTCATCCGCAAACACATCCATCGGCACGTTCGCGGGACGCAGTAATTTTCCTCCGGATTGGTAATAAAACAATATAGCATCAAATGCTGGTCGATTGCGATCAAAGAAATATTCATTTCGAATGCCATCGTAGTATTTTGCTCTCTTGGCTTCATTCCCCAGTAATGTATCCGGATTCTGTTCTAAGGTTTGAATGTGTGTTTCAAATTTTAATCCACTAACATTGATGACAATACGATCGGTCGTATCTGGTACGGCAGTAGAGTAAGATATGGTACTGTTATTGTTTGGCATTTGGTCTCCTCGGATAGCGCGAACGTGAGAGTTGTTTCGTCCGTCCGTGTTGCATCCCAGTGAAGATTTCTTGTCCGCTACTGCCGTCAATGATGGCACGCCAGAAATAGCATCCATGTCAGAACGCCTTTCAGTCAAGTATAACAAACCTGTGCCCGGATATAAGAGACAAATAAAGTCGATTAGGTAGTGAATGGCGCTCAAAACTAAATCATATTCATTGGGAATATACCTTTGTATGGACTGAGACATTCAGTGGAAGCCTTATACCAAAAGGAGAGAAAATATAACCAGACGAAAGAGAACACATTTTCTTAGGCAAGTCCTTTGAACGAACTACTGAGGCTTATAAATATTTCATCGCCACTCATTTATTAATTCAGGCATAAATTATCGAATTCTCAATAAATATAGGAGGTAAATATGTGTTGTAAACACAAGAGACTCAGTATATTCTGTCTCCGTGAAATTCTTCAGTTGATTTTACATTAACTCTTAATCTGGGTACCGTTTTTCGACTTCGGGCTTGGATTTCTATGGTAATAAGTCCGTGTATTTACAATTGAGAACAAAACAAAAAAGAGAAACTCGCAATTCCCCGTATAGATTGGGCAGATGTTCCTAAAACATCTTTATAAACACTAGTGGTTGAAAGTAGAGTTCCAAATTCCGAACGTGATACATTTATCACAACCTACCATGTTTTGAACATCAGGAAACGAATGAATTTTCGATGCTTTCTCCGGCAAATTTGACCAAAATCCCTGACAATAAATGTCCACCAATTGACTAGGAATTAAAGATCTTCCTCAGGGATTCTCTTTTGCATCGCTTGAGTCAAGTTTAGCAAACAGAATCGTGAAGCGCCATAGTTTTAATGTCGTCCTCCTTGATAGTGACATTGAATGCAAACATTCGTCCGTCTTGTATATATGGCTTACGGACGCAACGAATCAATAATATACACAGTTTCCCAGAGCGATTTGTGTCTTTTCTCTTCGCCGATTGATAGCCTAATTATTTTCTACTTGCACCGATTGTGTGTAGTTTGCGTTTCTGCTGGACGTAGTCGATGACTTGAGTGTATATTTATTGAGCGATCTTCGACAGTCCGCGGCTAACCAAACGAAGACCTAAGAATTCGCCAAACGAGATTTTATCTAAATTCGGTCAAAATTTATGGCTTTCGTCTTTCCATCTTAGTTCTCCAGAATTTTATTCGCCATCGAGCACATATATTCCCAGTGGCTCGGTTTCCTAGCATTTGAAACTCGATTAGAAATTTGCATGACGGTTTGAAAAACCTGTTGCCCCCAGTAGGGGTGAAAATACTACTCTCTCTACCCTCCCTGGGAATGACGATTGTTGTGATACTATCTTGTGGCTTGAGATTAAAGTAAGCGAGCTCGATTCGTGTCATTTCGAGTTTAAGCGAATTGATTGTAATCACAGTTCAAAGCTGTTAACATTTGGCACTTGTGTTCGGTCGATAGAGCATGTCACACTAAGTCTCAACCGAAAAAAATAGTAACAAAAATCTGCCCACACAAATGAAAAATATCTACATCACGCTACACTCGACTTGGGATAAACTTACTTTTAAAATGTAGGAGCTTTTTTGGACAACTTTATGCGGACTCTTGGAAGCCAACACTTTAGATTGATTTGTTTATTTTCAATAAAGACTACACGATTTAAAGTAATTTATTATAGATTTAAAACACGATAGAGTACGCTTGTTCGTACTCGTATTCGGGCATTCGTGAATTTTATACCTAGTGAAGAAATATTAACTGACCAGAATATAAACATATAGTAAAACATTCTTACGTATATAAATATCTAGCTAAATTCTGGGGTATTAAAGCCAGGGTTCGTGTCTATTACAAAGGCCAAATCGGTACAGAAATTCAAGTATTTACATATAAAATCTATATATAGATTTGCGTGTTTTGGAGGTTAAATTTTGACTCACCCGGGTGGGGAAAGGAAAGAATTAGTGTTAGGAAAAAACGTCAAATTGTTTGCGCTGTCCCCATCCAGAAGGACTTTTCTACCTGCTTGCCTGTATTGCCACCCGCATGAATAAATTAAAAGACACAAAAACAGAAAATGAAGAAAACAAACTATTTCAGAAAAACTACTTTTCTCCGCTCGGCAAAAAAAAAAAAAAAACAACTTCAGAAATCTTTTTAGTTTTTTGAAAAAAAAAACAACTTCAGAAATCTTTTTAGTTTTTTGAAAAAAAAAAAATAATAGATAATAATACAAATTTCTCAATGATTTTCATTTCTAAGGATTCTATTACTTAAGTTGAATAAATGTACAAACATATATTTTTGAATATTTTTGTATCAGATTTCGTGAAAGTGTTGTTCTGAAGTGTTAGGAATACTAGCGAGAAGGAGAATATTTACAGAGAAAAAATTCAAGGCAAGAAATTCTGTTTACGAGTAAATATTTTGGGCCGACCCCCTGTAATGAAGAAAACTCAGAATAAATCAACGACACAAAGAAAATACTACTACTACTACGGCATTGAAAAGAAATGGAATGACTGCTAGATAATTGGCATAAACAATCGCGCCCTTTTAGGTGACAGGATCCGCGATGAATAGAAATTTGAATGGAACTGACAACAGAGACTATTTGAGTTTTGACCCATGAAATGGGGCCAAAATCAAGAATAATATCCCGTCCTTCCTTCCAGGAATTTCTCACCGTGCACTAATAATAATAATCATGGCTTTTCTATTTAAAAATAATAAAATTGCCTGTGAAATGATTGGCAGAAAACAATGGGGAAATTATCAAATAAAACTCGCGGTTGCTGTTGACTTTGTAGGAGAATATTGTTCCGATTTTGAACGAAAAAAATACCTCGAAGCGAGGATAAATTCCCATGGAAAACTCAATAATTCATTCTCTTAGAAATTCAGTGCGTAGATCTGAGAAAGTCTATTTTTTAAACCTTAAAATCTTCGAGTAGATAAATAATTGGCGAACCGAGTTTGTATTAATTAAGCTAAAATGAATATCAATATTCCCACTTGTTTTGGTATGTCCAAGATTTTATTAAATTTTTTCACCAGTGGATGGGAATTTTTCCATATGTTTAGTTGGTTGGTACAGAGGGCTAGTTACTCGAGATTTTGTTGGGATATTCTGCGGTTATATTGAGTTACTGTCAAGGAATGTTTTGGAGTTGTTTCCGATGAGTTTTTTTGACAATAGAAAAAAATTTTGGGGGTTAATATAATGTGTAAAATGCATGTGAATTGAGAAACTAAACGATATTGAAAAATTAAAAAAAAAAAAAAAAAAAATTGTGAGGTTCTATCTTAATCGATCGACCGCTTATATCTGAATGCATTTTAGGGTGGTCGCTTATAAAGGTGGTCGCTTATAAAGGTGGTCGCTTGTAAAGGTGGTCGCTTACATGTGTTCTCTTATAAACCTCTCGTAATCGACCATCCTTAGTGTCATGTTAAGGTGGTCGCTTAGAGGTGTTCTCTTATAAACCTCTCGTAATCGACCATTCTTGGTGTCATGTAAAGATTGTCACTTATAAACCTCTCGTAATCGACCATTCTTGGTGTCATGTAAAGATTGTCACTTATAAACCTCTCGTAATCGACCATCCTTAGTGTCATGTAAAGATTGTCACTTATAAACCTCTCGTAATCGACCATTCTTAGTGTCATGTAAAGATTGTCACTTATAAACCTCTCGTAATCGACCATCCTTAGTGTCATGTGAAGATTGTCACTTATAAACCTCTCGTAATCGACCATCCTTAGTGTCATGTAAAGATTGTCACTCATAAACCTCTCGTAATCGACCATTCTTAGTGTCATGTAAAGATTGTCACTTATAAACCTCTCGTAATCGACCATCCTTAGTGTCATGTGAAGATTGTCACTTATAAACCTCTCGTAATCGACCATTCTTGGTGTCATGTAAAGATTGTCACTTATAAACCTCTCGTAATCGACCATATTTGGTGTCATGTAAAGGTGGTCGCTTACAGGTGTCTTAACTTCTGCGGGGTTTTTTCGACCTTTTTCTTGCTGGTCGTATCAAACAGGAATTGCGAGGACAAACCTCGAGAAAGGCACATGTTGCAACCTTGTGAAAATTTCATTAGAACTCAAAATCTTCAGATTACAACAACGCGCTTTAACGAAACCAGTTGGGAGTCGAGTTTTTGGTGTGGTGCAGCGGGAATTGGGAGGCCTGTTTCAGGGTTCGATCTGTGAGTTAGCCATGCCCTGACTTAGATCAGCCCAGAGGTTTTTTCAGGGTTCGATCTGTGAGTTGGCCATGCCCTGACTTACATCAGCCCAGAGGTTGTTTCAGGGTTCTATCTGTGTGTTAGCTGTGCCCTGACTTAGATCAGCCCAGAGATTGTTTCAGGGTTCTATCTGTGAGTTAGCCATGCCCTGACTTAGGCTGCCAACTACGAGAATGAAAGGTGATCGAGAACGAGGGGTGGCTGAAGACGAGATATGTGAATACAAGAGGGGTGGCTGAAGACGAGATATGTGAATACAAGAGGTTGATGACTAGGAGAGGAGGTCCGGCACGAGAAGTTACAGAGTACGAGAAGTCGAATACAAGATGTTAGGCTGGTACGAGAGGTTTGCCTAGTACGAGGGGTTGCCGAGAACAAGGTTTGCCGAGACGTGATAGAGTACGAGTGGTTATCGAGTACGCGATTTGTGACCGAGTACGAATACGAGAGGAGGTCGAATACCAGAGATAGTCGTGTGCAAAGGTGGCCCAAAAAAAAGAGAGAGGTGGCCTAAAACAACAAATGATCGATTTCGAGAAGTGTGTGTTCCAAGAGGTCACGTGGTGAAACATGAAAAGCCGCAGCGACGAACATGAGAGTATCCATCAAGATGTTTACGGCCACAGCAAGGAGTCGATCATAAAACATTTTAAACACGGCAAGTCGGAACAAGTGACAGGTGGTCGAACGAAACAGGTGGGCGAGTCATTGCTAAGATTATTTGTAACGAGATCGTCATTAACACCCACTTTAAATATAACATCACCTGAACTTCTGGAATTTTTGCCTCCATTGAGTAAATTAGCTCAATATTCTTGAGCCGTTGATGGAGTGTTAGGTGCAAGGTCAGGGCTCGATTCCAAGCGTGCCAAATATCATGCGACATCGGTTAGTCACGGTGCTAAATTAGCTTCGTTTGAGTATGACAATGTCACGATCTCGAACGTCACGCAAATCGCGAAAAATTCACATTGAGTATAGAGACGTGCAGATCAGTCTCATAAAACCGATGTGAAATGAAATCACAGTACAGTCGTGCCGTGACCGTTACGGTAATGTTACAGCATTCTCTTTGGATGAATGTTATCCTCGTTAAGTTAAAGTAGGTAGCTTTATTTTTCATCTTATTTCATTCATTTTCATTTCATTTCAATGAAAAAAGAAAGAAAATAAAACATTCGTGACAAAGTGACAAATGCTTGTAGAAAATCGTGGATAAAATAGGAAAATTTCCTAGTTTTGAAAATATTTTCTAAGTTTGAAAAATTGAACGTATTATGGAAAATTCCCGAGTTTTAAGAACCAGCAAAAAGGACAACCGATGACGATAACTATGATACTGATACTAATACTAATACTAATACTGATGCTGATGCTGATGCTGATGCTGATGCAGATGCAGATGCAGATGCTACTGCTACTGCTACTGCTACTGCTACTGCTACTGCTACTGCTACTGCTACTGCTACTGCTACTGCTACTGCTACTGCTACTGCTACTGCTACTGCTACTGCTACTGCTACTGCTACTTTACTAATACTAATAAATAAAATGAAGAAAAAATAAATAGATAAATAAGAAAATAGAGATAAAACAAAACGATATAACGACTTTCAGACCACTAAATCACCAAACTAAGTAAGTACCGCAAAATCCAAGAACTATACTCACGTAATTTGTTTCCATAATTAATTTCAGTTTTGGCGTTTTCTAATGGCACCCTCCGGAGCGACCAAATCACTGACAAGCATCACGAATAATTATTTCATATTTAAATCAAAAAAGATGCTTCTAGACAATGAACCAGCGGCCAGGACTCCTCAATCACAACCAATAAAAATAAATCGCATTTTCGCTTCAAAGAGACTGCGAAAGAAGACCAAAGTCTATTTATAGATTAACGTCGGGTTATTTTGGGTAATTTCAGGTGTTGTTTTCTGAATTTTACTTGTGATGTCGAATAGCGGCAATAATTCACTTTGGTTGGGGCGTTATGCGAGTGTAGACTGACAAACCGCAGTGCGTGGAATGTCACTCATTTGACACGTTTAACAACAACACGAATTTGAAGTAATATAAAAAGAAGTAAAATTTAAAATTACGCTAACCGCAAAGACGTGGTTTTGTTTCGTAACTAAAATCTATTCATGCTTTAAAAACTAGAAAATTCTTTATATTATCACAAACTGAATCTTATTTTAAAAAGGTTTTGAATATG